>NC_056735.1:1761808992-1761831492 GCF_019279795.1 Protopterus annectens | reverse complement strand
AGCAACCTTACCTTGTCAGAAAGTCAGTTGTGAAAGAAGCAACAACTTTTGAAAGGAAGTAGCAGTATTGAACTCTCTAGATCCAAACATTCTCCACTACTATGATACAAGATACTTATCTAAACGATTACCATTATATAGTGCAGATTCAGCCCTCTCAGTTTTATTTCTCCAAGTCTTTTGGGTTTCCAATAGCAGGATGGGAATGGACCCTATTACCAAGTAAAAACATAATTAAAGGTCATGAAATTAGTATTGTTTTAGCCTTTGATGCTAGCCAAAGAGCTCTTCACAGCACCCACAATGTGCCTAAAACTGACGCCTTCTGCAACTCATACAGAGTTCCATGTATCCATAGTATATCTAAATACAACTGTAATTTTTTTTATGAGACCCATTGCTTCTACTTCTATTGGAACTGTCTGTGTATCTTTCTTCTACATTCCCTTGTTTCTGCCTGCAAATCCCAGTATTTTTGACTTTGTATCATTTTGTAAGTAAGACACTTTAATCACTGGGTATATCAATGCTACTTTTGTCTTCTATTCATGACAAGTATATCTGGTTTTCTCGCATCTATTTTTTTAACTGTTGGTAATGAGTGATCCCATGTGATATAAACCTCATCATTTTCTGTAATGCTTTGTGGCTCACATTTCCAGTGCTTCTCAGCTACTTTAATATTGTAATGTTTGCATAATCCCCACTGCAACAGTCTTGCCACATTATTATGCCTTTCAGTATACAGGCCCTCTGCTGTTAATGTATCACACGCTGCAACAAGATGTGCAACTGTTTTCAATTCTGTTTGACAAAACCTGCATTTGTTTGTTTCTCTGACATCTTTAATGGACTTTATAAACCAACTTGTATGTAGTCCACTATCATGGACTGCCAATATTAACCTTTCATCTTTTCTTTAAATTCACCTCTCCTTAACCTTTCCTTTGTCAGATCCTGATTGACATGAGGTTGTTCTAGGAGTTTTCTGTACTTGTAACTATATTTATGTCTTTTTCACATTTCTTGCCTTCTTATCTGATCCTTCACCTTATATTCTTTCTTTTGTTTTTGGCAGTGAGCTGCTACCTGATTTTTGTCTACTTCTGGTTTGATTTCCACTCCCACTTAACACCAATACACTTCTTCTAAACTAAGCAAGGAAGTCATCTTGGGCTTAGTCTCATCATGCCCTCTCAGCATTTTGATTATGCAAATGAAATATGAACTCATTAAAATTCATGAGTTCCATACTGTACACTAAATGCAGGGAATGTAAACATGGTGTAAGAACTTACATCATTGCCTACATATGCCCTGGTTTACAAAGTCCAAGCAAGGACAAGCACTGATAAGTGTTACCTGCTAAGTGCTTGCAAGTGTGAATGATTAGTCTGACAGCAGTATCAATCAGTTTTTCACAGTCAGTCCTCCTTGATGTACACTTACCAATTGTGTGTCAGGGAGAAGGGACTTAAAGGAAAGTGTGTGACAACACTGACTGACTTAGGACAGCAACATACCTAACACTTATATGAATTATTTATGACAACAGTTTCCACTGAGTACAATTTTGTCTGCAGTTTTAACAAAGTATATTACTTGTTGAAACATATATCAACTGCAAGGCAAAGCATTTAAGAGTCTTGTTAGAGAAACATAGATATGGAAAAGATGTTCATAAAATAAAAAGCAAAGATGTGTAGTATTCTTTTTTTTTCATATTGTGTGAGGAAAGATTATCTTCCCTGTTGCCAGTATCACAGCCATCTAACACAACTAACTGCAAATTGCACAGAACAGATGGAAAACCTTGGTTCTGTTGCATATGTAATATCAATTGATACTCAGTCACATCTTCAGTATATGCAACCTCCTATTCATCTTCACAACATAACTATGTGTGAATGGCACAGACTGATACAAATCCCAAATGTGTCTTGTGAATGCCCTGGTGTCCTGGGGTTCTAATTAAAAGATGGTTGACTTTGTGTGAACATAAGGATGTTGAAGAAATATCAGAACTGTAGATTTTGCAAACTTGTTTCATAATGTTTCCTCAATTTTGGTTTTGTTTTCTCTTTTCTCTTCATCGTTTACATGCATTTTGGCACTACACACTCAAGGCTGGCAGCAGTCCCTAGCAGTGGACTACAGTTCACTTCCTAAGGAAAGAAAAGTGAAAAACTCAATTTGGTCTGCCATCTGAAGTCCAAGCTAGCCTGGCCCTGGTGATCATCCATCAGCAACCTGGATAGTACTAGGGTAACAAATTCCACCTGTCAGGTAACTATCTATATTGCACAATGTGCATGTTAAGTACGTTTGACAAAATAAGACAGGTGTACAATTCAAATCCAGTTTACAGAATTTTTTATGACTGGATTCAACATAAATATTGACACCCAATGTGGTATAAGAAATGAATAAGCTAAAGTGTGTGATACATGCTAAAGTATCTTACCTTTGTGAATATATGGTACATAAGTGTGTTTGTTGTAAATTCATCTCTTCTCATTATTAATAATATTTGCTATGGATGTTTTAAGATATGATTTTTTTACAGTGTGTTAACACAAAAGTAATATGAATGTTGTGGATATATGTGTCATATATGCTGGAGAAATTATCCATATGTCACAATTTGTCATCATGGCACTTATACAATATATTGTAAACTTTGAGGTTATGAGTAATTGCATGTACTGCAGCAAGAATGGCCTCCTGTCATTGTCTGTGTGTCCCTTTTCTGAGTAATTACCATAACATGAAATCCTGTATATATGCAACCTAAATGCTACTTGCAATGGTGCAAGCAGATGTGAAAAGGATGACTGCAGAATGCTAATGATATAACAGCTTTGTTCCTTGCTGCATATATCCACTCTTTGTTTTAATTTGGTCCCTTTTTAAATTTTTATAGTGCCTTTTGCATTTGCACTCCTCTTGGCAATGGGCAAGTATGTTTCATCCCCTAAGGAAAAAGGAAACATTTAATTTGGGCCATCTTTTGTAGTGTAAACGAGCCTTGCACAGGTGTGTAGATGTCAACACTCTGAATAGTACTCATTGAATTAGTTCAACCTTTCAGGTAACTTTACCTTCAGCACAAGGTGTACATGCAATGAGTTTACAGAAATAAGACAGGTGATGCAGGCTTTGAATCCAGTTAAGTGATAATTTTAAACAGGGAGGTATGAATGCATATTTATACACATTTTGTTATGTCAGTATGTTGCTGTTTAAAATCAACTATTCTTAGTATTGTAATAACATGTCAGCTGTTGTCTGTCCCCTTTAACATTATTTGGCAGTACCTACAGTCCTGATAATGTGTGCCAGAAATTACATTCTGATGTGTCAAAGAGATGTATGAAGCATGAATGTCTCACTGTAATGCACTTTTTCCTCTGGTCATTGCCAGGTATACCATCTAATCAATGTAAATTTTGTTTATAGGTTTACTGCCTTTTTTATTATGTTTTTTGCATTGCACTCCACTCAGCAGTGTGCAAACATTTCACTCCCAGAGGAAAAAAGTGAACATTTTAATTTGGGCTTCCTGCTGTAGAACAACCTAGCCTGGTGTCGGTGCATGGATATCAGAACTCTGTCTAGTACTTAGTCAATAAATTCTACCTGTCATTTAACTTTCCCTGTTGTACAAGCTGTAAGTGCAGTGATCTTACAGAACAAAAACAGCTGATCCAGGGTTCAAGTCCAGTTGACCGATATTTTTCAGACGAGGTCAGAATGACATTTGTGACAACATTTTGATTCGGAATGTCACAGTATTGCATTAAATACATCCTTACTGCTTGCTACAGAAGCTCAATTAATGTTTATAATTTATTGTTAAACACAACAATGATAATATTTAATGTAGAAAACACATACATGCGTTTTACACGAACTTCAGAACGAACTGGCTCCCCACCTAAGCATCATGTTCAGTCATAGTCTCACATCAGGCTTTGTGCCCACTGAATGGAGCACAGCAACAGTTATCCCAGTTCACAAAGGGAGAGCCACCACTAATCCCGGGAACTATCACCCTATTAGCCTGATGAGCCTGGTCTGTAAGGCCATGGAACGTATCATCATGGAACTCATAAACAAAGACATTGGTAACCTCCAAACTCTGGACCCCACCCAGTTCGGGTTTGTGAAAGGCAGATCATGCTTCCTGAACCTGATCAACTTCTTTAAGGCAGTCACCAAAACTGTAGACAAGGGTAAGGTGGTTCACACAGCCTATCTTGACCTCGCCAAGGCTTTTGACACCATCCCCCATTCTGGAATTATAGCTAAACTCACTAAACTAGGTATAAATCCCTATGTCACAAGATGGATTGCCAATTGGCTCACTGACAGAACCCACACTGTAAAAGTTGCAGACTCCAAATCTGATTTCAAACCAGTGACAAGTGGAGTACCACAGAGTTCAGTCCTGGGACCTCTCCTGTTTGGTATCTACTTCTCTGAAGTATAGGCTAGCACAGAAGGCCTTTGGCTAACAAAGTTCACAGATGACTGCAAACTAGGAGCCATAGTTGAGTCCCCAAATGATGTAGAAATCCTACAGAAGAGCCTCACTGAGACAGATGCCTGGTGCCAAAGCCATGGCCTCAAACCAATGCCAAAAAGTGCATTGTCATCCCCTTTGGTAAAAACTCTGTACCCATGAACTACCACACAGGCAGCAGTCTACTTAACACCGAATGTGTGATAAGAGACCTGGGGACCCAGGTGGACAGTAGTCTCTCCTTTGATAATCACATTGCCACAGTAGTCAGGAAATCCTTCTACGTGGCACACCTCATCACAAAAGGGTTCTCATCTAGGAAAAAAGAGGTAATTGTTCCCCTCTACTCGACACTCATTGGACCCATTATACAGTACAATGCCCCTTTTGGAATGTACCTCACAAGACATCTGCAACTGCTGGAAAGGCCACAGAAGTATCTCACAAAGAGGATTACTGGCCTCAAACAGATGCCCTACACTGACCGTCTCAGAAAACTGCAACTTTACTCCATAGCATATCACCTATTCTGAGGTGATCTCTGCCTAACATATAAAGCTATGTCAAACCCAGAGCTGTTGAACATGCTACACCAAAAGAAATCCAAATCCCTCTGAGCTACATGTTCTAGGGACCTAAACCTTGTCACCACAATAAACAGGACATGCTGGAGGGATAGATTCCTGTCCCAGAGACTTCCCATACTCTGGAACAAGCTACCCATCTATGTCAAGCAAAGTTTCTCATTAGCACTCTTCAAGAAAAATCTTGATAAGTGGATGGGAAATAGGAAATACACCCCGGGGATCACTTCTGTGGCTCTACTTGACAGGGGCTCAGGAAAATAACTTTCTTGGGTGGCGTAAGCCAGGGAACCTTGTTGGCTAGGCTTACTTATGCCCTTGGGCCGATAGCCTACTACCTACCTATGAAACTATGAACCTATGATGTCCACAATATTTTTATTATAATTATTATGAGTTATCACATTAGTACATGTTTATGGCAGTATGTCTTGTGAAATATGCATGTAACCTGACCTATCATGTATTACTTAGGTTATGGAACTGCATTCACATGTAATGAAACTTCAAACACAGATACTGCCTTTTACATATAAATGCAGTCCTTTGACTAAGAAAAATCAAAGACATACAGCATCTCTGAGGAAAAACTCTATTCTTACTTAAATGTATACACCTGTAATTACAATGTTATAAAATAAGTTCTCCTGTGGCACTGACAGCTAATAAGGAAAGTTTAACATTTCCACCTTCTTTTTTTTCCCATTGGTTCAATTACCAGGTGGTACTACTCAATAAACTACTGGCCGGCCAGTGTCTAGTTGCCCAGCCTGGGTTACCTGGGATAGCTCTGTTGAGCAAAAGCTGGACATAAAACCAACCAACATGGCAAACATGAACTGAGAATTGCTACACTTAATGTAGGTTCACTGACAGGACCCAGCTTTGAGATGGATGACATGATGATAAATAGGAGGCTGGTCATCCTATGTATCCAAGAGATGAGATGGAAGGGCAGCGCAGAAAAGCCACTTGGCTTGGGATCCAGACACTACTACTCAGGTGGGGGACAGGCTAGAAATGGTGTAGGAATTGTGCTAACAGAGAGGTTTCAGAAGGCAGTGAGGAATATCATCAGAATTAATGACAGACTCCTGGCAATCAGACTCCAATGTAATCATAGGGCAGTATTCATAATCTCAGCCTATGCCCCACAGCAGGGTGGTGATAGTAAGAAAAAGAGTGCATTCAGACAGCAGCTGCAGGACCTACTAGATAAAGCAGGGCAACATGAATTGGTGTTGATAATGGGTTACTTGAATGCATATATCGGGACAGACAGAACAGGATATGAGTATTGCCAGGGTCCACGTAGGTAGGGCAACTGGAATAAAGAAGGAGAATCCATTCTAGACTTCTGTCTGGCAAATGTCTTGATAGTAGCCAACACATGGTTCAGAAAGAGAGACAGTCACAAGATCACACAAAAGAGTAGCTAACATGCAACTCAGGTAGACTTCCTCCTAGTAAGGAAAAGGCACTGAGGTAGAATCCATGATTGCAAAGTCATCCCCAGTGAAACAGTTGGCCCACAGCATAAACTATTAGTTGCCACAGTCAGCTGAAAGCAGTGGTCAGAAAAGGCTCTAAGGGCAACAGAGACCAGGCTGAGGACCTGGAAGCTAACTGGAGAGAACATACCTCAGTTCAAGGAATTACTCAGGGAGGAAATAGATGGAATTGAACAAGGATGGCAGTGCCTAAAAACAGCATGTGTTAGGACTACAGAAAAGATATATGGCCAAGTCAGATATGGAAATAAGGTACATAAGGAAAGCTGGTGGTGAAATGCTGAAGTCCAGGAAGTCATCAAAAGGAATGAGGAGTGCAGGAAGAAGTGGGAAATGGAAAAGACTGACCAGACTAGGAAGGACTACTGGTTGGCTAACAAAGAAGCTAAGAAAGAAGTTGCAATAGCAAAGATTAAGGCATCAGAGGCACTCTACTAACTTCTGAAAAGTGACAGTAAATCAGGTTGCAAGGCAAAGACAGAAGATAAAGAATATAGTCAGACACCCTTCATAAGGGATGCCAGCAATCAAGCTGCTTACCAGTTCACAGGAAATCAAAGGCAGATGGAAGGAGTATTTTCTGCATCTTCTGAATGAAGAAAATCTCACAGAAGCTGTACTGCCCCAGAAACAGCCTACGATGAGAGAAGAAGAGGAGCCCACCCTAGAAGAAGTAAGAGCAGCACTAAAGAAAATGAGGTCAGGGAAAGCAGTAGGCTCAGATGAGGTCACAGCACATATGATAAAGATGCTGGGTGAAATAGGGGAGAAATGGCTCCTGAAGGTACTAATAGTAGTGTGGAGAGAAAGGCATACCCCAGATGACTGGAGAATAAGCATACTCATGCCAGTGTACAAGAACAAAGGCGACATCCACAACTGTGGGCAGTACAAAGGCATCAAACTCCTATCACATTGCATGAAAGTTCTGGAGAGGGTGACTGATAAATGGATACACAGAGTAGTAGAATGTAAAATGGGAGCTGAGCAGTTTGGATTCAGATCAGGATACAGCACAACTGAGACAGATACTTGAGAAGAAGCTAGAAATGAGGAGACAAGCATTCCTAGATTTGGAGAAAGCATATGACAAGGTCCCAAGAAAGCTGATCTGGGCAGTACTGTTGTGGTTTGGAGTCCCAGAAACATTGGTAAAGTTAGTGCAGGCTATGTATAAGGACCCAATGACTCAAGTACGAACAGTGTTTGACCTCAAAGAGGGGTTCCCAGTGGGTGTAAGCATACACCATTGTTCAGCTCTGAGCCCACTGCTGTTCATACTGGTGATGGACTACATTACCAAACAGGTCGGAGGGACAGATCAACAAAGTTGCTGTATGCAGACGATGTGGCATTACAGGTAGACTCTGAGCTAGAACTTCAGCAAAGAATAGGAGAATGTGATGCAAAACTGAAAGCACATAGGATGAAACTAAGCAAAGATAAGATGGTGGCAGTGGCAGCAAATTGGGCAGATCAGAAGAAGCTGAGAATGGGGATAGAAGGGAAGATAGTGGAACAGGTAAACAGCTTCAAGTATCTGGGAGGGGTGGTTGAGGAGAAGGGAAGTCTGAATGAAGAGGTCAAAGCTAGAATCAGAGGGTTGCAGTCAACTGGCATAGAGTGTCAGATGTAGTCTATGACAGAGGAATGCCAAAGAAGCTGAAAAGTAAGGTGTACAAGATAGTGATGCAGCCAGTACTACTGCATGGCACAGAAACCTGAGCAGTAAAGGCAGAGCAGTTGAAGAAGCTAGAAGTAATGGAAATGAAGTGCCTGAGAATGGTGGTAGAATGCACACTGTGGGACAGATGAAGAAATGAGGATATAAGATTAGAAGCCAAAGTAGCTCTGATTGCAGAAAAGATCAAATAGAACAGATTACCGTGGTTTGGACACATCCAGAAAAACAGAAGACAATCTGGTGAGGAAGATTTGGGACAGACAGGAAGAAGATAAGAGGAAGGTAAGAGGAAGTGAAGATGTCCAGCAGAGAAATGGATAGATTGTGTGAAAGAAGATCTGTGACAGTCAGGCATGAGTGTTGAAGAAGGCAGGAGTATGGCACTGAATCAAGAGAGTTGGTGACAGTTAACACAATACCCTGACTCCATGTAGAAAAAATGGGAAAAAAATGGGGGCTGATGATGACAATAATACCTCCCCATGATATCTGGATGTGGCCAAGGTGTACTTATGTATTTTTCATATTGTTTTTATGTATTGAAATTCCTAAGTAATGTGACCTAAGTAATGTGACATGTCATTCGTAATTCTTTTTTTTGTCTCTCCACCCTCTAGTTTATATATATATATATATATATATATATATATATATATATAGATATATGGGTCTACTTCTATATATTCTATATTCTTCTACATAGCAGCAGATAATGTTTTGTGAGAAGGTTTTTTAAGGAAATTAGAGGCACACATATTCCTTGCAGCAATAACATGATGTCACAGCTTCAAAAACCCAAATATCTCACAACTGTACCATCCTTGAACTGTGGCACTTTCATTCTTTCTGATATCATGTAGCTTCTGTCATCACATAAGTTTTCAAAACCCACATCAGCTGTATGGCTCATACCTTGCTTATAACAGGATGAAGAAGAGGATACAGCACTGCAGTCAGTTATCACACATACATTCCCTGTATATACATGGCATATTCAATGACTGCAGTGTGTGGGAATAGATCCTAATGTACCCACTGTCCTTGCTAACTGTCATCTCCATTCTGGATGTTAAGAACATTACTATTACATTTACTCTCATTTCTGACAGTGTTGCAGTATGTTCCTCTCATATCTGTTGTTAGCATGTTTGTTTAGGAACAGGATTATTTATTACTGACATCAGTACTGATGTCTTTCTGTTGAAAAGCTTTATTTCTGAAATAATTAAATTTGAATGGATAACATGAGTACATTTGTTTCTGTTTACCTTCCTCTCATACTTATCTCTAAATTATTAACTTTCTATTCTGTGTATATTCTCCCTTTTTCATGTCCCCTGCATCTAAATTCTTACAATCCACTTGCCCTTATTTCATATACGCTCTCTGTGTCTGCTCACATAATACATTAGCCTACAGGCAAATAGTTTTGTTTACATTGTGTGGTCATGATTCCTAGCACCATTTCATGGCCACCAGCATGGTGCTAGCCACAAAATAGTGCTTGGAAATGTGCAAGCATGATGAGCAGCATGCATATTCATTTAGTGCAGCTGCTCATGATGAGCAGTATGTGTATTCATTTAGTGCAGCTGTGCATGATGAGCAGTATGCGTATTCATTTAGTACAGCTGTGCATAATGAGCAGTATGTGTATTCATTTAGTGCAGCTGCACTTGATGAGCAGTAGGCGTATTCATTTAGTGCAGCTGCACATGATGAGCAGCATGCATATTCATTTAGTGCAGCTGCGCATGATGAGCAGCATGCATATTCATTTAGTGCAGCTGCACATGGTGAGCAGCATGCATATTCATTTAGTGCAGCTGCGCATGATGTGTAGCATGTGTATTCATTTAGTGCAGCTGCACATGATGAGCAGTAGGCATATTCATTTAGTGCAGCTGCGCATGATGAGTAGCATGCATATTCATTTAGTGCAGCTGCGCATGATGAGCAGCATGCATATTCATTTAGTGCAGCTGCGCATGATGAGTAGCATGCATATTCATTTAGTGAAGCTGCACATGATGAGCAGCATGCATATTCATTTAGTGCAGCTGCGCATGATGAGTAGCATGCATATTCATTTAGTGCAGCTGCGCATTGCACTAACATATTGCAATCATGAAGATTTGAACAGTTAGCTGAAGAATTTGGCACTTTCAGCTGTGATGGCTGTATTAAACACAAAACATTATGATCAGGTCTCTGATCATAACCAACTTGTGCTACATGGAGCACCACTATTTTATTCAAAATCAAGAAAAAGACAAGCTATGTTTAGCGCTCTTTGGAGGTGTGAAACATTTTTAATAAGCTGTTGTTAAGCACCTCTAAGTGATGTTAAGCTTTAGTGTCTGACTAAAGTGTAAAATAATCAGTTAGCCACCACAGAACAGTGGCAGATGCTAAAGCAACATTAAAAGCTATCAGACATTTTGCCCTACAACACCTTGACAGTGCAAAATGGTTAACAATTTTTAAAGCCATTAGTTCTCCAGATTGAAATTTCACTTATGCCCTATGTCTGTGTGCCAGCACTCATTTTATGGTTTTCAAATGGGTAATATGCTTTGCTCTTTTAACACTTTTTTTCTGTAACAAGTAGTTCATAGAACAGCTTGCTTATTGGACTTTAAAGAACTGTGATTGTACTCTAATCATAACACTTATTGCTTGTTCTCCACATGGATGCCAAGATTCACCTCTTGTCGTTCATGTCACAAACAGTTAATAAGCTAGTAATGATCACAGGCTGAATTATAATCCTATGTATTGTGGGTTATGTTCATAAATGTCAAGAAATTCACCATTAGAATGGAGTGAAATGAAACTCAAGAGGTAATGATTGGCATCTATGTTGAGAATACATAATAAGTGTTATGATCAGACACCACATAGTAATTCTTTGTAGTGCATGCTGCTTTATTTGTTCTATGTACTACCAGTCACAGAACCAAAGTGTAAGTTTTACAGCTTTGAAAGCCATGACATACTTAATACTACCATTCAGTCAGCAGACAAAAGCAAATTGTCCCTCGGAGGCTGAGGAACTAATGGCTTTTAAAGCTATTAGACACTTTGCTCTAACACATTTTTTGTTTTAAAATACAGCAGAATGAAGTTGATCTAACACCTTTTAAAGCTGCTTTAGCTTCTGTCATACTGTGGTGGCCAGCACTATCCACTGTTCAACATGAAACTAGAGCATAAAATTGCTAAAAGGTAAAGTAACTTTGTGATTTCAGAAAAGTGATTAACAAGCTTGTCTTTTTCTTAATTAAGATATTACGGGGCTCCTTGCACTACATGTACATTCTAAGCAGGCTGCTAGTCCTAACCTCCAATCCTAGCTTCTAGGACTACAAATTGTTACTGATCAGGAAACAGTAAAACCCAAGACTAGGCTCCCTATTGAAATCTTGAGACTTGTTATGCTAAATCTTGATATACTAGGAAAAAACACAGAAAATGTAGGAGAGGAGTGAATGCGAAACATTGTTCTTCTCCTTTAAACTTGTTTTATCAGGGGACAGGCCCCCTGCACACTCCAGACATACTGTATATACCAACTCTGAAAATACCATACCTCGTAGAAAAGGGAATACTCTGAGAAATAGCAGTCTCAGACATGGTATATGTAAGTCTGGATTTTATGCCTTTCAGCCCCCATATTTTGGGACTTGAAAAATTGTGCCCAGAGATTTCAAATGGCTACCATGAAATTGCCCGTGGATTGAACTATACACCAGGGGTGTTTCATGGTAATGGTTGCTGGGCTGCAGCCCCTCTATTAAGCAAACACAAAATTCAACTTAGATGAAGAAGAATTTGGAAAACCAACTTTCATTTAAAAATGAAGACAACTTTTGGTCTTCTTCCAAGTGTTTGGAACTATGTGCATGTATGGAGTTCTAAGAATATCTGCAACAGATGAAAGAAAAGAAAAATACAATTGGATTATTTCAAAACAGCCTGACAAAAGAGGACATTAAACCTATGCCACAAATGGGCAATCTTGTTGAGGGCATCAGAAACATAACTCTTCAAGTATCTTACTAGGCTGCTGTATGAAGCAGCAAGAAGCCCTTCTTCTTGGTTCAGGCTGCCACAGGTGACTGAGACAGCCTGGGACTGGAAGTAAGAGAAAGTGAAACTAGAAGAGTACAACATGGGAATAAGTTTTGTTTTTCTTTCTTTTTCTTTTTAATGCCATCTTGCCTGTTACTATCATACTGACAGCATGTAGGAACAGAAGTCTGGTCATGAGTGCAGGAAATCATTTGTAGAATACTGCAGAATTCAACAAAAAAGAGAAAAATGAATTAGTGGAGTAACAGGTGAGACCAACCAACAGGGCAGAATAAGCTTAGAGAATGAGTTTGTGTGTGACACGTTCATAAATGTATTCATTCATTTGTACAATCAAAAATCTGAAGCATACAGCCATAGTCATGCAAGTGGCTGTGATCCATGGTCTAATCTGTGTGTGTTTGGGGTGGGGGGGTAGCTGTAGAGATTGTCACCTGTACCTGCTTTTTCAGAATATCTCTGATGCTTTTGTCTCATGTTTTAGTCCGTTTCTCAAATTTTATGTTGTTTTGTTTTTTTCTGACAAATCAATAAGCATTGCAGTCACTAAATAATGGTGACAGAAATTTAAGATAAAACAGACTTCAAAAAAACATGTTAATCCAAAATCTTTTCTTCCAGATTTCTAATTCTCTAAAGGCAATGGCTGAGCCTGATTTTTGTCCTTTGTGCACCATTATTTTTAGTTTATCCTTAATTCTGGAGCTAAGCTGTTGAAAGATATGGGGAGAGTGTGCTGCACATTGTATTCTGACAGCAGTGAAATGAGATGATAAATTCTTGTCTGGCAGATATTTATTCATTTGTTTATTGCAACCAAATATCTAAGATGTACATCACAGCCATCAAAGTAGCTGTAACTGATGGCTGGAATACTTTTTGTCTATTTTGAACACAATCAGATATATAACTGGTGTGTGCATCGTCAATATGTAGTTGTAATTCATGAGTATGTGGATTGCCTGTGTTGAAAATGACTGCACACTTGTGTGTGTGTGTGTGTGTGTGTGGGGGGGGGGGGGGTGTTATGTATTTAAATTAACAAGATGGACATAATTACTTCACTTTACATCACAATATAATGTTCACATTGTAGTCTAGACAGGGTGTGTGATAGCAACTGATGACTGGCAGAGTTTTGCATCAAGTAGTATTGCCATTAGCAGCACTTGGTTCGAGTCTTTGGCTGTAATTTCTTCTGTGTGGAGTCTGCATGTACTCCCTTTCTCTGTGTGGACTTTATCATTGTGCCTTGGTGTAGAGGTGTACTAATGAGGGTACAGTTCATCTTAGGCGAAAACAGTAAATGAGTCCATAAATTAAAAAAAATACATTTTTAATCAAATATTTTTCATCTTTAAGGAAAGCTGTAACACCCATTCTAAACAGGCATTGAAGATGTCCTACATGTCTCTTGCCCCTGCTAATCTAATGTCTTCTTACTTGAGCAGCACCCCAAAAAGACCAGTGTTTGGCTTGTAGGCATTGGGAGTGGTGCCGTACCATGATACAGAGACTGAGTGGAAGAACTAAACAACTAGTCTCTGAAGTAGTGCAAAGCACTGAAGTGGACATTTGGGGAAATGTTTCATTTCAATGTCATTAGGTGCTTGTGCATGCATAGACAGACTACTGAAGGGGTCATGGGGGAAATTATTCATTTTGGTGTTTGTGCATACATGGACAGACTGCTGATGGGTTGTTGGGGAAATGATTCATTCTAGCACTTGTGCATACTTGGAGATGACTACTGAATGGGTCATGGGGGAAATGTTTAATTTTGGTGCTTTTGCATGCTTTGAGATGACTGCCGAATGGGTTGTTGGGGGAAATGTTTCATGCTGGTGCTTTTGCATACTTTGAGATGACTGCTGACTGCGTCATTGAGGAAAATGTTTCATTCTGGTGCTTGTGCATAGTTGGAGATGACTGCTGAATGGGTGTTTGGTGGAAATGTTTCATTTTAGTGTCATCGGAATGCTTGTGCATAAATGGACAAATTGCTGAAGGGCTCTTTGGGGAGAAATGTTTCATTCTGGTGGATATACATACACGGACAAACTGTAAAAGGGGTCGTTGGTGGAAATGTTTCATTTTGGTGCATGTGTTTATGGACAAACTGCTGAAGTTGGGGAATGTTTTGTTCTGATACTTGTGCATACATGGACAAACTGCTGAAGGGATCTTTGCAGGAAATGATTAATTTTGGTGATTATGCATACACGGACATACTGCTGAAGGGATGATTGGGGGGAAATGATTCAATTTGGTGTCACTTGGGTGCTTGTGCATACATGGGCAGTCTGCTGAAGAGGTCATTGGGGGAAATGTTTCATTTTGGCATCATTCAAATGCTTGTGCATACATAGACAAACTGCTGAAGGGGTCATCGGGGAAATATTTCATGTTGCTGCTTGTGCATACATGGACAAACTGCTGAAGGGGTTGTTGGGGGAAATGTTTCATTTTGGTGCTTATGCATAAATGGGTAAATTACTAAAGGGATCATTGGGGAAACGTTTCATTTTGATGTCAATGAAATGCCCATGCATACATGGACAAACTACTGAAGAGATCACCAGGAAATGTATAGAAAGAAAAAACCAATGCAGCTACAATGCTTGATTGGCAGTAGTGTAGCAGCACCAAGCATAATTTTAATTTATATTTATCTTGATTTTTTTTTTAAAACAAGGATATAGTAAATCCTTCCACTATGACTCACTGAAGAGTAAACCCCTGATGATCAGGTTCACTGAAATGTATAAGTTTTTTTTGCAGGGGTAGAAGGCTCCAGCCTCAAATCCATACCTAATGTGGGGGTGACCTTCCCACACCCTCCAAGTTTATATTATTAGTATCTTCTTTGTAATTGAAAAAAGTAATATATATCTCTGTCTATCATGAAAGAAGTTTTTTTTTGGGGGGGGGCATATCTGTCAACCTCTTAGCACAAGGAATATGGACAAAGCCTAAAATAATGGGGTCAAAGGCTCAAAAACAGGGACAGGTTTTAAATATTGCTCTTATTAAATTTAAACTTAGAAGGTCAATAGAATAACAGGATTTGTATTAGTATCCATTTCCTAAAGGACATGAAATCTGAAAGATGAATGTATATCATTATTTAATGAGCTCAGTCCTCACTGATTTGGCAGGAAACCAGAAATTTTATGGTGTGAAAATCTGGACAGTCTGCAAAAATCTGGAAAGTTGAGCAGTGTGGTTGGTCAAGGGCCATTGCTAAGTATTCAGCACATTTCTCAATACTACGAAAGACCATTTCAACAGTAAAATTAATTAAAGATATACTTCGATCAACTATAAGTAAAGATAAATTGACAAGTTGTCTATACTGTGTACTGCGCATGAATATGCAAAGAAGATAAATTTTGACAAAGTCTTTGATAAATTTGCAGACGTTAAGGCTCAGAAACATAAATTGTAATGTTTTATACTACCACAAACCAATTTGTAATTTTATGTTTTTCCTTTTTCAAGGATACAATAATGTAATTTTTTTGCTTGTATTTACTGTAATCTTTTATTTTATTGGTGTGATTATATATGCAAAGTTCAATTAAAGGAAAATTTAACAATTTTATTTTCTGATGATTATTTTGTTTCATTTCATGATTATTACTGAAAACAATTGTCATAGAGAAGGGGGTGTTAGAAATAATCTCAGTTCCATGTATCAAATATGCTAAGTATACCTCTGCATTGGTGTGTTTACCCAGACCGTCAGCTGCATAATATAGTCTCTGGCCATTTGAGGTTTTAGTCAAAACCAAGAACCATAGTTAAAAACCAATTAGATAATCCTGGAGCCTCCACAAACACAGGCCAGGTGATGAACAAAGCAGTCTCAATAGTGCCAATAAAACAGTCTTTATTTAGCGCTTTTGTCTGTCTGTAACATCATATATATATATATATATATATATATATATATATATATATATATATACACACACACACACACACACACACACACACACACACACACACACACACACCTTAAAAAGTCACATGATGCTTAAAAACCCAATAACATTAAACAATGAAAGTAAATTAATAAATAATTAGCTGAAACAAGTGTGACCATAAAAGGACTTCCCCCAAAGTCTCCCATTAAAAGAGGTAAGAACGTAATTTTAAATAGCTCCCAATGCTGATGTTTTCATTTAGACCTGGAACTATGTGGGCATTAAGCTGTATTTGCCAACATAATTCCTTAAACTCCAGCCTATCGTCCAATGGACCCCCCTGTATATCTTTTCTTATTCTTTCTAAAACTACAAACTTAAAGTGGTGCGTAGCATGTTTTTCTATATGTTTATATAAAGCGTTCATAATATTCTTATTTTTTATGTCTCTGTTCTGCTCATATATTCTCTCTCTCAAATGCCTAATGGTCTTTTCTACATAAAAACAGTCACATTGACAGCATAATGCTGCATAGACCACCCCAACAGTGTTGCAACAATAATTACTTCTAAATGTGATTTTGAACCTGTTTATTCTAATATTGTCAGTCTCTAAGATGTAAACATTGTGAACAAAAAACACATCTTTTCATCTTTCATTTTGTGTTGTAGCTGTCAGTCGATATTTCTAGCATGTTTTTTTATAATTGTTCCCCTCCTGAAAACAAAGTGTGGTACTTGCCCTATCTTGCTCAGTATTTCTTCATAACTACCAAATATTTTCCAATTCTTCTTTAGAATATTGCAAATTTTCAAATGATCTAAACTAAATTTAGTGACAAAGGAACATGAATAAGTGTCTTTTTTCAACTGTTTTGTGCTAACAGAAATAAAAGAACTTTGTTCTTTTCTATTATTTAAAATAGGTATAATAGTCCCATTAGTTCTTTTCTTGTCAATTTCTTGCCAAACTTGGTTTAATAGTTTTTGTGGATAATCTCTTTCCAGAAAAATATCTTTCAGCTTTTTACTCTGTTCAACAAAAACATTATCCTTGGTAATCACCCGGGCTAGTCTGACAAACTGTCCTTTCACTATACCTTTTTTGACATGTTCCGGATGGTGACTACTGTAGTGCAATAAACTATTACAATATGTTGGGTTTCTGTATGTATTGCTCATGAAGCAACCTATTTCATCATCTTTATTAATTTCCACATCTAAATAGCTAATTTTGTTGTTGTTGTAATTGTAAGCAAATTTTTAAAAAGTAGTAGTGCTGTTAATGTATTGCAAAAACTCTTCAATGTCTGCATTCCCCCCAGCCCAAACAAAAAACAAATCATCTAAATAATGTGCATATAGTTTCCATTTGGCCAGGTAAGGTGACGTAAACAAAAATTTATTTTCCCACATTAACATAATTATATTAGCAAAAATGGGGGCACATGTGGCCCCCATTGATACCCCAGTCGTCTGTAAAAAAAATTGTCCTACAAAATAAACAAAATTATACCTTAGGACTGTTTCCATAAAAGTCACCAAAACATCCACTTCATTGTTGCTAAATGAACAATATTCAAACAAAAATTCTTGAAACCATTCAATTCCTGTAGAATGTGGAATTACGTTGAACAAATTAGTCACATCCACCGTAAGAAAAGAGTCATTACTATTGCAGTCTAAGTTATTAAATTTCTTTAAACAAATGCCAGGAATCAATACAAATATGTTCTTGGTTTTTAAGTACCTCTTTTAATTTGATGTCAATGTATTTCCCTAGTGAATATATTTTGGAGCCTGAGGCATTAACAATAGGGCTCATTGGTGGGTCTTTTCTATCCTTGTGCATTTTCGGACTCCTGAAAATGCTAGGGACCCTAGGATATTTAGTTTGCAAAAGTTCAACAGTTTCATGTTCCAATTAACCCTGGTCCTCCATGTCTTTTAATAAAAGATCAATTTTTTTGTATGAAATATTGAGCATGTTAAGTGATGCTTCTTCATAAAGGGTACTATCCAACAAAAACATTCATTCTGTTAACATAGTCTTGTTTATCCATTATGACACCCCGCCTCCCTTGTCGGGTTTCATAACCCGAAGAGTTTTGTCTTTACAAAAAAATAAAAGTAATGCTCGTTCACTGTCAGATAGATTATCATTAATGCCTGTTCTGCTTCTGTTAATCAATGCCCTAAAATCAAAGTTGCACATCTTTTCAAATGTAAGCAATATATTAGCAGGAGTTGGATTAAATACACTTTTCCTTCTTAACATTCCAAATGAATCATTGTACCCTGTACTGTTAAACATTAACCTAAAGTTTAAATTTCTGACCAACATTTTTAAGTCAAGAGTCAACTCAACAATATTAGAATGTTTGATTAGTACAAAAGTAAAGCCCTTAATGAACAGGTTCGCAGTATTTATGTCAAAGTTCTGCTCAGTAAAATCATAAGCACAAAAGTCACCTTTAGCATTGTAAACACAGTTCAAGTAGTCAACCAAAATGTCTTCGGTTAACTCATCTTTGCTTAATACTGCTTTGTTGTCAAAGATAATGTCATTTAATTCCATTTCCTTTGCTGTTTCCTGCCCTGCCACGGCGGGTGAGTTTGTTGCCCTGAGTTTCGATGGGTCCACTGTTGTCTCTGAGGGCCGTTGCGTATTTGGTTCTGAATCCTTTCTGAGTGTCTCAGAGGTGATGGCCCTAAAGGGGCTGGTTCAGGGGAAACACCAGTGTTTACATCATCATTGTCAGTTCTTTTAGCAAAGGTGTCTACATCAAAGGAATGGCTGAAAGGCACTGGTTTTGGGTAAGCTACTCCTTCTGAGTAGGCTTTACAGTCCCTTTCGAATTTTTTGAGTTTATAGTTGTGCACTTCCCCTGAAATTCTATCCCGATTCTCTATAACTTTTTTGTAGTTTTGCATTGAACATGAAAAAAGAAGATCTTCATGCAAAGTTTTGTCTAATTCAATTAGTTCTCGGTTCAACACATTAATTGCTGACAAGTTATGCTTAATCAAAACTTCCATCAGTTCACAACCTTGCCTATCGAAAAGATCTAACAGTTCTCAATGTAATTGGGACCCAGCAACTAATCTGTTGGGAAATTTCCAGCTTCTAAGCCCATTTGGCACTCTTTTAGCTTTGATGCTTTCAATGAAATAGTTGTTTTCATGTTGTAACTTTCTGTATTTAACTAGTTTGTTTTCAAACAAGGAAATTTATAGAAAGAAAAAAACAATGCAGCTATACTGCTTGATTGGCAGTAGTGTAGCAGCACCAAGCATAATTTTAATTCATATTTATCTTGATTTTTTAAAACAAGGATATAGTAATCCACTATGACTCACTGAAGATTAAACCCCTGATGATCAGGTTCACTGAAATGTATAAGTTTTTTGCAGGGGTAGAAGGCTCCAGCCTCAAATCCATACCTAATGTGGGGGTGACCTTCCCACACCCTCCAAGTTTATATTATTAGTATCTTCTTTGTCATTGAAAAAAGTAATATATATCTCTGTCTGTCATGAAAGCAGTTTGTTTAGGGGGGCATATCTGTCAACCTCTTAGCACAAGGAATATGGACAAAGCCTAAAATAATGGGGTCAAAGGCTCAAAAACAGGGACAGGTTTTAAATATTGCTCTTATTAAATTTAAGCTTAGAAGGTCAATAGAATAACAGGATTTGTATTAGTATGCATTTTCTGAAGGACATGAGATCTGAAAGATGAATGTATATCATTATTTAATGAGTTCAGCCCTCACTGATTTGCCAGAAAACCACAAATGTTATGGGGTGAACATCTGGACAGTCTGCAAAAATCTGGAAAGTTGAGCAGTGTGCTTGGTCAAGGGCCATTGCTAAGTATTCAGCACATTTCTCAATACTATGAAAGTCCGTTTCAACAGTAAAATTAATTAAAGGTATACTTCGATCAACTATAATTAAAGATAAATTGACGAGTTTGGCTATACTGTGTACTGCACATGAATATTCAAAGAAGATAAATTTTGACAAAGTCTTTGATAAAGTTGCAGAAGTTAAGGCTCAGAAACATAAATTGCAATGCTTTATACTACCACAAACCAACTTGTAGTTTTAAGTTTTTCCTTTTTCAAGGATACATATAATGTAATTTTTTTGCTCGTATTTACTGTGATCTTTTATTTTATTGGTGTGATTATATATGCAAAGTTCAATTAAAGGAAAATTTAGCAATTTTGTTTTCTGATGATTATTTTGTTTCATTTCATGATTATTACTGAAAATAATTGTCATAGAGGAGGGGGTGTTAGAAATAATCTCAGTTCCAGGTGTCAAATATGCTAGGTATACCACTGCATTGTTGTCTTAACCCAGACCGTCAGCTGCATAATATAGTCTCTGGCCATTTGAGGTTTTACTTTCATCCCAATCTAACCCCAGAAGGGTATAGAGAAGATAATTATCTTTTTGGATGGTAGAAAGGCATGCATTGTTCCCAAATATGACTTATATATCCTTGCAAAATTTATCATCAGTTTATTGTGGAACTACTGTTTTGTTAGCTTTGAAGTTTAAGTTTTAAACAGGATTTATATTTTCCTTGAAGGAACAAGTAAGACTGATTTTTTTTTCCTTTCTCAAGATTTTTTTCATAAGATCAAAAGGTTATAAAAAGCTCTAATATAAACCACAGAGTATCCAGAACCTTAGGATTTGTTTAGACCTAGAAGCATCCAGACCCCGATTTAATTCAGTTCCTTCCTCCATACTTATTAAAGTAGAGTTATAATCTGTTAGGGTGTGTTGAAAAGCATGGATGAAGCTAGAAATAAGGCACACGAGGGAAGTCAAAAAGTAAGGCAGATGGGGGAAGCTAAAAAAGTAAGACAACTTGTGTAAAAACAAGAAGGAAGTAATCTATCTGTATGCTGTGGGGCCAGGATCAGAAGAAAGCAGAGATGCACTGTGGCAGTGGAAGCGCAATAATGTGCATCATGGGCACAGGGTCATTTCTCTAGGGTTGCATTTCACCTAGGGTTCATAGGTTCATAGGATGATACTAGGCTATTGGCCCAGAGGCCCTTATAAGCCTAGCCAAAAATTTGGCCCATGTTCCTTCAAAGGTTGGACTTCTTGATTGCAGGCACGCATCTGATGTGCACAGAGTCAGTAAAGTGGCTCTGATGAGCAGATACATACTAATGCAGTCTGTGAATGAAAGTGAATGACTCCATCTGCTTAATCACAAGTAAAGGTTACTGACCTGCTGCAATAGAACCCCACTCATTCCAGTTATCCCCACCCACTCAGTTGCTTCCTGAAGCCTCCCTTGATTTCTGAAGTCACAGCAACCTCTATATATAACACAACCAGGCAACTGTGAAATGGGGACAATGATGTATTATCTGGTGATAAAACCATCAATGTTTAACAAGTTATGTAATGAAGGTAAAGTTCCTGAAAACTAGAAAGAGGAGGAGAAGGGCTGAGTTCTTTTCACAGAGAGTGAATGTAAGACAATAGCTGGGAATTGTCGTCTTGTTAATTACAGGCATAAATCAAAGATTCTTCATAGAGGAAAACAATTTTAGAATTTCGGAAGACAGTGATGTACAGAGCCAAATGTGGCATAGAGTCAAAGTGGAAAAATCATGCAAGCGTTGTCTCTGTCTGAAATGTAGGGTTTTGTTAACTAGTAGCACTTGTTTTTAGAAAATATTTTATTTCTGACAGTCACCACATTTAATAAGCAAATAATATTTATCCAATAAATAATCCCCGGGATTCATGAACCTTGCGCCAGGCGCCAGCATAGCGTCGGCGTTATAACGCCAAATATGGCTGCTTAGCGATTCAGGTATGAATGAATTCCACGTGCACTACCGGCGTGCGCCGGACCGTCTCCGCCCCGGCGTAGGTATGCAAAACACACTGTGTGCAGTATTGCACCATGCAAATGAGGGCAAATAGCGATCCACGGCGGCGCAGGCGAAGCGTAAGCACGGCAATGTAAACCAAAAACGGTTTACATTTACCCAAACATACCGGAGGAGTAACGGAAGGCTGTCAAAGTCAGGTATCATATAGGTGCAATATGCCAATGTGGAAAGGCACCGAGAATGTCCAAAGAAAATATGCACAAAATGTAAAATGACATAAATGGCACGTATGTAGA
>NC_056735.1:1761584282-1761808492 GCF_019279795.1 Protopterus annectens | reverse complement strand
GTGTGCTGGGGAGTGTGTGTGTGTGCTGGGGAGTGTGTGTGTGTGCTGGGGAGTGTGTGTGTGTGCTGGGGAGTGTGTGTGTTTGTGTGTGTGTGCGCTGGGGAGTGTTGTGTGTGCTGGGGAGTGTGTGTGTGTGTGCTGGGGAGTGTGTGTGTGTGTGCTGGGGAGTGTGTGTGTGTGTGTGCTGGGGAGTGTGTGTGTGTGCGCTGGGGAGTGTTGTGTGTGCTGGGGAGTGTGTGTGTGTGTGTGTGTGCTGGGGAGTGTGTGTGTGTGTGTGTGTGTGCTGGGGAGTGTGTGTGCACGTGTGCTGGGGAGTGTTTGTGTGCTGGAGAGTGTGTGTGTGCTGGGGAGTGTGTGTGTGTGTGTGTGTGTGTGTGTGTGTGCTGGGGAGTGTGTGTGTGTGCGTGTGCTGGGGAGTGTGTGTGTGTGCTGGGGAGTGTGTGTGTGTGTGTGTGCTGGGGAGTGTGTGTGTGTGTGCTGGGGAGTGTGTGTGTGCGCTGGGGAGTGTTGTGTGTTTGTGTGTGTGCGCTGGGGAGTGTTGTGTGTGCTGGGGAGTGTGTGTGTGTGTGTGTGTGTGTGTGTGTGCGCTGGGGAGTGTGTGTGTGCGCTGGGGAGTGTGTGTGTGCGCGCTGGGGAGTGTGTGTGTGTGTGTGCGTACACTGGAGAGTGTGTGTGCATGCGCTGGGGAGTGAGCGAGTGTGTGCACATTTGTGTGTGTGCGTGTATTTAGGAGTATTTACTGTTGGTCTCTGTTTATCAGAGGTGTCCGGGCCAATCTAGGGGGTAGATTTTCAATTTTCCCATTCAGTGGTCAAGGTTATATTTAAATACTGTTGTGGATGGACACTGCTTCACATGGATGGGGAGACTTACCCAGAGCATGGGGATATTTTTGAGGTGCATCTGTTTCACCAGCATGTTCTACTTGCATCACAAGCAAAGTTTAAACCTTTGCAGCTAGTGGTTCTTTTACTATTGTTTTTTTGGATGCGCAAAGGTCCATAAGGACTAGATCTGAGGATACCTTGTATGTGTGGCATAGATTGCCTTCGAGTAGTCTTTAGGAGACTGGGTATAAAGAGATGGCTTTAAGGCAATCTGTATATGGCATTGTGTTAATAATGTGGATTCTGTTGGTGAGGAACCACTGTGGTCATTTAAACCGGTGCATATGCCTGAACAGGTACATGCCAAATGGGGCATTCTAATTAATGATGGATCTGATAAGGGCAGAGTAAAGTGGTATTCTAACTTCATTGGGCCTGGATGCCCTAGAATGATTTTCTTACTACCTTGGCTATGTGTTGGTCAAGGGCCGGATTGCTTTCTACATAATGTTCCCAGATCCCCAACTACTGGGTCAACTCTTGCTGTCTTTTCAAAGGAGTAATTAACCTGGATGGATTTTTTCCCCAAAAGGCACACTAATGCACTTCTTGCCATTGAGTTTTAGTCCGTGGCTTTGGTACCAGTCATTTGTCTGTATTAGACCCTCTTGCAGGATGTTAATGTCTATAATAGCTCCCAATCTGCTGTTGTCTACAAACATGGTGAGCCAATAGCCTTTGGCATTAGCCTTAAATTCTGATAAGTAGATGCCAAAGAGGAGCAGGCACAGCTCTGAGCCCTGAGGTACTCTGCTGATTACTGGCCTCATGGTGGAGGTGGTTTCATCAGGCCTGGCTTCTTGGATTTATCTGTGAGCCAGCTGGCAATTCAGTGAGTTTTGTAGGAATTTATGTCTAGTTAGGTGAGTTTGTCAACAATACCCAAGTGGGGTATTGTATTGAATGCCTTAGCCAGGTTTAGGTAAGTGGTATGCACTATTTATCCCTCCTCTATTGCCTTGGTGATCATCTCAAAAAAGTCTACCAGGATATGTTGACATGGATTTCATTTGAAAAAAAAAAAACAAACTGGGATCTGTCTGTAGGTTGACAATGTCTTTAACAATTTCCATAATGACTTGCTCCATGGCTTTGCATATTAGACTAATCAAACTAATTGCTCTGTAGTTTCAGATCTATTGACAGTCTGCCCTTGCCTTATAATGAGGGATAACCTTTGCAGTCCTCCATTTACGTGGTGCATAGCCTGTTTTGAGCTTGCACTTGAAAAGTGAATCAAGTGGTCCTGATAGGTTATGATTTAAGATATTTAGCAGGCAACCCAGGATATTATCTGGACCCCTTGAGGCTGTTTTTTTGGCCTTAGCAAGTGATGCAATAACCGGCTGCCTGCAAATAGTTTGGGCTGGTGGTTGTGCTAGTAGGAATTTTATGGGGAATGCCTGGGAGAGTGAAGTTAGAGCTGAATAGGTCAGACAGCAAATTCACTATGTCACTGTACTCTGAACGTGTTACCCTTTACTACCATTTCAGCAGGCTGATGTGTGTTACTTTAAAGTGTTGAGCATAGCTGTAAACAGACTTGTGGTTGTCTTTATGGGTTTGTTGCAATTAATTAGTCCTCTTAATTTCCTGTTTAGTTTAATGAGATCTTGCCATTATGAGAGTAGCTTCTTCTAATTTTGGCCATGACGTTTTGCCTTTTGTTATAAACCTTGTTAATGTTAGGATTCCACCAATGTGGTTTGTTTTAAGGGTTTGTTTGGATTTGCTTCTGGTAGGTACAACAGTCTCTCTGCAGCCATTTATGTGGTTGTACATGGTTCTGTGAACAGTTGCACTAAGCTTGCTGTGAACTTAGGGTTCAGAGGTGCACTGAAGTTTGGCAAACTGTCACTTAATAGTATGTAGTTTGCTTTTGATGATTTTTCTTTGAAGGAGACAGTTTTGAGATCCAACTTCACCAGAAAGTACATGACATGGGATGGGGAATGGGTACAATGCTCTCCCATATTGGTGAGTACTGGCTCCATTGTATCTAAACCCCTGTCTGGAGTGTCTGGAGTGTGCACTATCTGGTCAAGGGTGTTTGTGTTAAAGTCCAGGAAAAGTGTCTATGTTGGAGGCAATGTATGTTTACCAGTCTCTAGAGAGGTATTTCAAGTCTCCCATGAATAGGGTGGATGGTGAGTTCTTGCAGCAGGTCTGTATACAAGGTGTGGGATTATTTGGGAATAGATGATGAAATATAGCTTGTTAGGTTATGGTAAGGGACTTTTATATATGGTGATTTCTATGTGGATGAACTACAGGGCATCATCCTGGTTAGCAAGAAATATACTTATAATTGCACTGCCAGAGTACTTTCTGTGGATTTAAACCACGTCTCTGTAACAGTACATATGTCTGTCCTCCAGTGTGAGGAGAGTGTATAGGGTTTGGAATTTTTTGTTAAGGCTCCTAGTATTGAGCATTAAAACCTTTTAGTTTTCTTTGGGTTTTATTTGCTAAGGTGGTAGTTTTGTCAATTTGGCATTGCCCAAAAATACTCTAAGGGGTGGATAAATTTATAGCCATTGTTCAGAAGCCCAGGGAGTCACATGCAAGCTATCCTTGGCAAATCAGTGTCCTTCCATGCTGCCAAATGTTGAATCCCCCTGGAATGACTGCAGAAACTAAGCCAATTAGTCAGTCCCTTTTTGTTCATGCTATAGTATCATCCTTGGTGAAAGTAGAATGCTGCTTAATGCAAGACACGTACATGTCTGAGGCAACTATTTAGAGATCCATAATCTCTCGTCGTAGTTCAGTGAGGTACGTGTTGGTCATTGTGCTCACAGAGAAAGCACTGCCCTGGCAGACAGGATATGAAAATGAGTGTAAGGATGAACACATCTATCCTCTTGGGCCCCTCATAGTGACCATTTCCTTTCTGTCCTGGCTACCTGCATGTGATCAAAGGGTGCTTCATACGACAATGAGATGTTAATGGTTCCATGAGTAATTATGCCATTATTCTCATGATAGGTGCCCCCTTCAACCTGTAGCGTGATGACTGTGCCCAAAGTTTTACTGTAGGACTATTGTTCATTCAGCCTGTCGTGTCACACAGTCTGATAACGAGTGCATCTCTGGAAAGTTAGGGAGTCCACTTTATTTAGTCCCTAGCACAGGGGTAAATGTAGCCACTGCAGAATGAAGATTTGTACTAATTTGCAGAATTTACAGGCATTATTTGTTTCCCTTTAGGCTTTAAAAGCAGTTGAGATTAGTTCCCTTCTCCTAATATTAGGTGGCTGCCATGTGATATGTGAGCAGGCAGTGCTGCATACCTTCATATTCCCTGCAGCGAGAGAGGATGTGGTCTGGCAGTGATACGCAAGGGCAAGTTTCTCAGTTTGCATGCTAGTGGGCTTCATTGGTCAATGCTTCAGCAACTGTATAGCCAGTCATCCAGCAGTGGGACATTGTGGAGATTCTTCTGTTTATCACACTGAATAATGTGATATGCACACTTAGTTTAGCAGGGCAATATATAGCTTGATGGTGTATGCATGCATTCTGCTGTTTGTGACTGGACAGATTCCTGTTCTCTCCTCCTTGCTCTCCATTTCTGGACTATTTAGCAAAATTCAGGAACAGAATTTATCCTTGCCACCATGTGATGGACACGAAAGCCGAGTTTTCTTTGGTCTCTTGTTAGAAACTCTTGTCAGTGCAACTGATGTTTCAGATGTGGCTGAAGCCATCAGAGCCTTCTATCCAAAGACTTCACCTGTTAAATATTTTTTACCATCTTGGTTATTTTCCTCTGATTATACTTTACTACCTCAGGTGCCTGTGTGACTTGGGTCTTGGTTATTTCAGCACCAAGGTATATGGGGTTTCCATTGTGGTATATCACAAACTTCTGTAAGGTAGGACTATGTTCAGCACCATCTTGTCAAACAGTTCTTTAAGTGATTCCTGCATCTTTATCCACCAATGAAGAACTCTTCTCCTTGGGACTAACTTCATCATTGACTGACTCAAATGCCTATAGTTTAAGATGGCTGCTTTTTGTGGATCAAAAATTCATGTTAGAAAAATGGTTTCGTAGTGGCCATTACCCTTGCCTTTTTGTATCGTAAGAGCTTCCATTCCAAATCTTGAGATATCTGGTTAGCCTTTCATAAGGATCTGTTGTCTGGTAGCACCAACACTGATTTTTGTTCCCCAAAGTGGTCCCAGAATTGATCTCCTTTCTACCCACTTATTTAGCCTAGTCTTCTTAAGACCCCCCCCCTCCCACATACTCTCTTCCTGCATCAAACTGTTTGGCATCAGCAACAATGTTCTTCCTATTCCCAGTTCTCCCATGTATGTCTTATATGAACATACAAAGTATTTGAACCAGGACAGACCCAAGTGTTACTCCACTTGTCACTTAGTTCCTGACATTGTCCCTTTCACAGCCTTATTTATTTGCCATATTGCTCTTGATCTCATCCGCAGAGTATCCAATTGATCTCACTCCCAAAGTATGTGAAACTAGAACGAAAAGTCTTGTTAATATCCAGGTAGACTGTCTTCTACTACTCCCTGTCAACTTCAGCAGTAACCCAGTACTAAAATTCTATCCGGTTTAATGGACATCATCATCTGGCTGTAAAGCCACTTGGGTTGCTGTCCTCGAAGTGCTAGCTGTCTTTTCTCTTCAGGATTCTCTGCATGACTTACTTGAACATAGTCCTGTAATTCCTTAGATTCCCTTCTGCCACCACCTTGTAGAAGCACACCAGAGTTGGTGTCTTCAGTTCTCTAGCACTTTTGCTAGCAGTGATCTTTAGAAATTCTCTGCCGAGAGGTGGGGTGCTCTGTCAACACACTGGTCATATTTCTGAGGACTCTTGGAAGAAGTTCATCTAGTCTTTGTACTTTATCCTCCTTAACAGCAGCCAGTTTCCTCTGAATCTCCTCCCTCTCTTTCCTGGTGTCTGTGCACTTTTTCCCCTTTCTGCTCTGCCTCCTTGCTAGAATGATGCCCTCTCCTTGCGAACACTGAAGCAAAGTATTCATTCAGTATTCAGTACCTCTGCTTTTTCCCCTCTGTTTTGTGTGATCTTCCTTAAATCTGTGTTCATCTTGGCCCATTTTGTTTCTTCCGTCTTTCTCCTGTGTACCCACTTCTGTTTGTGTGACCTCTGTGTACCCACTCCTATTTGTTTGACCTTTCTTAAATCTTTGAGCCTGGACTGTTCTTTTCCCTCTTTTCTCCTGTGTACCCAAATTGATCTTTGTGTTCCTTATTGATTTTTTTTGTCTGAACTCCCTTTCGATTTAGACTTTACTGTACCTTTTCCTTTTAGTTATTTTCTCTGCATTATCTGTCACTCATCCTCATACTTTTCCATCTCAAGTAGGTGTTGTCCTTTGACTTGTTTGGTAGCCTCCCATTATTATGTACTGTCCTTGTATCCTAATTGCTAGCCTCACATTCTATTGTATCCATTTGTTTATTTAAATGCATTTACCAGGGTAGTGCACTGACCAAAGCAAACATTTCCAGGCACAGTCCTGGTGAAAAAGAAGTATTACAAATATACACAGCCAATTTGAGATATATATTTGCTTAGAATGTAGAACAATAGATAAGTAAACAGTAAATACAATAAAGTAAACACTTTAAAGAATGCAGTAAGGACAATAAAATAAAACGTTAAGTACAATAAAATAAAGACAATACAGCTAGTTAAGGTTATGCAGGAGTATAAAAACAAGGTAGATAGATATTGAGGAAATGTATAGTTTGGTAAGTTATTGAACTGGATTTGGGTTGGAGAGAGGTTTTGGTGATGTGCCCTCTTTGGTGGTAGGAGCTTTTGGCTCGCTTTTGAAGGTATATAATAAGTCCATTCTAACTTTTGATGAGTCAGAGTTTTCTTTGATAGGTTGTGGGAGGAGGGATTGCCAAATGGAGGGAGCAACTACATTGAGACTGCTTGTCCAGATGAAAGTGTTAAAGCTGTGGTAGTGGTGAGTGGTAGGGTGTTTCTTGATTGGTTCCTTAGGTTGTAAGAGGATTTTTTTTTTTAGCTTGGCAACAAGACAGGCAAAGATTTGAAAGTTTAGTAGCTTGAATAGTAGGGTTCTAAGTAAAAGGCAGATTCTTTGTTTCATGGGGATCCATTTCGCTTTTGATGAGAGGTAGCAGTGATTTTGATGGGGCAGTTATTAGTGAATCTAGGAACTGATTCAGAAATGGCTTGGAGTTTAGTGGTGTTGCTTGTAGATGCTACTGGCATAGGTGTGGAATACATACTCCAGCTTGGCTTAAAGAATGCCTCTACCATTAAGATGATGTAGTGGTTAACAAGAAAAGGAGACTTCAAACTTATTACTGCGGGGGGCATAGTTCTGAGGGGCAGTCACTGGCAACTCTGCATCATGACTCTTGTCTTGAGCCTTTTACCTCTTAGGGAATTTTTCCGGCTACTGCCTCCTAGGAAGTTTTTTTACATTTTACTTTGAGATATCTTGGCTACCATTTTTTAGTAAGCTTGGCAAGAGTTAAACACTGCAAATGGCCTGCAATTTAAGTTGTGTTGGATACACACCATAGCAGTTAAATTTGCTGGAAGACCATTTTTAGTGTGTGCTTATTACCCGCTTGGTGGTATCCCTCTGTTTTGGCAAAGCATCATAATACTGCATGACTGGATTTTCCCATAAGGAGGGCAAGAAAAAAATTGTATTCTTGTTGGTAGCATTGGTCATAATGATAAATAGGTGAGCATGCCTTCCTTGAGTATGTATTGTCTTGTTGTGTGATGGCAAGAGTTGCATAAACACTTGTACAGGAAATGGAGACTTGAATTGCATGAAGCTTGGTATAGCAGAAGTTAAATATTAACAAATGACCAATGCAGGGGGCCTTCTCGCAGGGCATCTGATAATTGTGAGCACAATTCCATTATTTACATAGCTTTATATGTAACAAATCAGCATGCATTTGCAAAGAAAAGTTTTAACTATTGGGACTGTCTCTTTCAGGCTCTTCAGAATGTCCCATTGCTGCTTTACATTTTAGCAGCAAAAACCTTAATTCTATGCCTGGCATTTGCTGGTGTCAAAATGTACCAGAGTAAGAAACTTGAAGAAAAGCTGAAGCGAGCACGTGAAGAGAAGATGAAACAGCAGCTTGAAGCTGACAAAAAGGAGGACTGAAACCTATTTGTATGCATCTTTTACATGTTTAGAGGTAAAAGATCTTAGCAGTAACTTTTGTTGACAAATCATGGCTGTCTGTGGGATAAATATGTTCCTCTTTGCACAAATAATTGTCCACTTGGATGTGTAAGTGCATTTTAGGATCTTGTCACTGCATACTCGTGAGAAGCACAAATGTATCTGAGGTTTTTGTTCCCATCCTAATCTCACACTGTTTGCATGTCTTTGTCAGTGGGACCTGTCATTTAAAATGGCATCATATGGTGGCTTTTGTTTTTTTAATTCCCAGCCCCTCTCCTGGAAGCATCAAGCAGAATTACCTTGTTGGCCAATTTATTGGGAGACAAAGACGAAAAGGTGCTAACTGCACTCCTGTATTGACCAGAAAGCTTGGTGCATTTCCAGCTATTGTGGACCCCTTTTTACGCATCCACTTTCAGCTAGAATGTATCCAGTCTTTGGTCAGTTACTAAGTCCCTATTTGCAAGCCCTGAAATTCTGTGTGTTTTGTTTGGGTTGAATGCCTGGTTGAAACTCTTCTAACACCCTTCATCCTAGGATGGCAAGTTGGCATTGGCTTCTTTGCTTCCATCCCTTTCCAGGTGTCCTCTCTCAACACCTGTGCTGCTAATTAACACTGTTCACTTTGGCACAGTCAAGGCCAAATGTGTATGCTGGGGATCCAGATTAGTTTGCAGTGATTTTATTTTGCAAGACTAATGGATGTGCTCTTTTAGCCCCACATTTTCCTGGAAAACAACATGGTAGACTACTGGGGATTTTCATTAGAGACAGCTGAAGCTTAACATGGTCTGGGTGGAGTAGTGTAGGAGGTCTGTGTTCAGAAAACATAACTTGCTTTTAACTGAACCACTTTACACAGGGGGTCTTAAGGGCAGAATCATGTATCTTTCTTGGTTTGTCATCATAAAAATGCCATATCAAACTGAAGAACCAGTGTGTGTAGTTTGTGATGGAGTGGGGTCTGAATTCAAGACATTTCAAAAGCTTATTTATTTGATGAGGTGCTGTGTGACATGGTTGAGGAGTCCATGTTTGGTCCATTAAACAGCAGTCTTTTTTAGTAGTTCAGTTTTGTAAAAGCACGTGATGATGAATCTTTTGACTCCTGCTTCCAATATCCTCTCCCAATACCATGTGTGGAGAAGTTAAGAACTGTCCTGCTGCTTTCTGTTTTTAGCTGATTAAGACTGATCTTGCATGCACTAGAATTGATGAAGGTCATTAATTCCATGGAACGGTGCAATTACATTCATTTCCTTCTTCCCAGTCCACTGAGTTTTGAGGTTGAAGACCTTCTGCAAGGCGAGCCATTCAGAAATCTGTAGTTTAGCTTTTGGGGATTTTTTGTTTATTGATGCAGTGAAAGAAGACCAAGAAAGCTTACCTGCTATGATCTTTGAGGTCTCTGTCAGCTTATCAGTTGCAAGAATTTAACATGAAGTGCAGTCCCACCCCCCAAATGGGGGGGGGGGTTATTCTGAACGTCCTCTTAGTTTAGTCTCTTGTTAACAGGTATGTGACCTAGCCTAAACTTTTTATTTTAACGTGAGCTTCAAAGGAGCTGCACGTTTGTAAACAAAATCAGTAATGTACAGTAGTGAAGTCAAAGTAATTTCAAGAATAGCGGCTGCACAAAGTCCTGTGGCATGGTAACTATGATTTGGGTCTGCAAGAATTACCAGATCTAAGGATTTAAACCTCGTCTGGGACATAAACAAAACATGTTGGCAGGACAGGTATGCGACTGAGATTAATCCTTTTTTTTAACAGTTCTCCTTCATGTGAAAGACCTCTTCCCTAAGCCTATTCAAATGCAGTTTGGATCAATGGATTGGATATTGCAAATTCACTCATGTCACTTGTTGCCCTTTTGGACAGAGGCAGTTTGTAGATGCCCTTAGACATTCTAGCCCAAGAGCATTTATAACTGAGAAAACTGGTGAATGAATGGCTAGGCTTAAAAAGGCTCTAGGCCGTTATCATAGTAACCTCCTATGAACAAATACATTTTTGAAAAAAAAGTTTTTTGAAAAAAGAGTCCGATGGTGTGATTACTCACCAATCAGAAGGAAGATTGTTTTTAAATAAACGACTTTGCAAAAGCTTTTGCGGTCAAGTCCATAAACTGAAGAGCATGCTAATATTTGATGCAGTTAATCCTAAAATATTGAAGAATAAATAGAACATGAAAAATGTATTTCAGGTATTGGAAATAAAAAAGGCTGCTAGTGCAACTTGACCTTATAAAAGCAGTATGAAGGATCTTAATCTAAAAATTCTTTTAGTATTAATGATGTAATTTACGCAGGTGGTGAGGGGTAGCGTACACTATCAAGAGTTATGTCTTTTTAGAGCAGTTGGTCACTCCATGGTGTCCAGCCATAGTGATCAATGATGAAAGATCTTTTTTTGTACGAGCTATAAATCAAGCTTCCAGAAAAAAAAATTCTTGGCTTTCATGATTGTATCTACACTGCAACAGCTTCTTTGCAGTACTACCATGTAGAAGCTGTCCTAGTCGGAACATTGTCGCAGATGTACCACTTCACAAAAATTTACAGAAGGAAGTGCTTGTTTCTGTGAATATCTTCATGTGGAACAAGTCCAGGACTGCTCCATCATACATTTAAACTACAGTAGGAGCAAAACCCGCCTTCATAGGTCCCTGTATATTTTTGAGACACTGGTATCAAGTTTTTCCATACCCTCTTCCAAAATCAAATGTAACATATTGATCTCAAAAACAAATATTGGAAATTCTTTTACATTCCTTTACTGCTTTCAAAAGGTCAGTCTTGCTCTTAAGATCCACCTAATTATTTTTGCTGTCAGCAGAGTTATATAAGTGATACTGCTGTGTAGATCAATTTAATTAAATTCTTCAATTATATTAATTCCCCTGAAAGTACCCATGTATTTGAGAAGACACTAGCAATGCAAGTCAGTTTTTTATCTTGGACTGATGTATTTCCTTTGCAATACAAATATTTTTTGCTGTTTTCGTTTAGTATTCCATAAATATTTGAGACGCCACCCATTTTCCTGCAGATTTATAATGCTTCTCATGTGCTTACAATGTGCGTATAGTGTGTAATTACTTTGTGGATGTACATATTTGTACTAATACATAAATATGAATACATATGTGCATGTATGTGTACATGCATGTGTGCCTATCTGTGTATGTATGTATATTTGTGAGAGTAAGGAGAAGGTGATTTGAACAAGCAGAAGGAACTTAACAGCAGGTATGTTGAGGATGATTATTTGAAGAGGGGGTGTCAGTATCAGGTGGTATGGCATTTTTGTTGGGGTGTCACCCCATTTTATAATGGAAAAGTATCAGGGATATGAAATTCATGGTCCAGGGATAAAATGAAGGGTGTATACTAGTGATAGTGCAACACAACGCAGGCAAATGACGCAAACCAAGCACTTGAGGGTGCTCAGGAAAACCAATGGAAGGGCAGACAAGGAAAATAACTGGATGGGGAAGATGAACCAGTATATGTAATGACCATACATGAACACAGTCTAGAACACCATTCTGGCATATTTGACCTCATCTCTTTATAAAAGTTTCACTTGGATATTAACACTTCTGTTGGCAGCTGCACCCTTATCTCCTACCAAAAGGAACATCCAAGACATGGTTGTTCAATCTCTATTGAAACTTCTGTAATACGGACACACTGAGTTATAGCAAAGCAGTCATAGGACATATCATAATATGTCATTCCATTTCACTGTTGCAGTATTCTGTACACTAGAGATCCCCTGCCAAGGGTGGCCCAACGTCCGGCCAGTATGCCAAAGCCTTTAGGTTGATTTAAGGTACACCATATGTTAAGGTATCCTATCCACGTATAGCATAGGGGCATAAAGTTGACTTCTGGATTTACCATCCTCAGAACTTCATTGCCACCACTCCGAATGCCATTATTTGATCATTGGTCTGAAGATCCGCTTCATTGCTGGTTCACCAAGCTGTTTCAGGTAAGTGTCCTGTTTGGGTTTTTGCTCTTCTCTTTTTACCTTTTGTTGCTTGTGGGGGTTTCATGTCATCTAGAAAGGGTAAATGTCAGTGTGGGAGACAGCTTCTCCATAAAGACCATCACGAGCAGTGCTTATTTTGTCTTGGTGCTTCCATAACCATATGTCCTGTTCATTTATCAGGCTTTTGTCCCAAAAACTCTCTGTAGCTGGCTTTCCTCTTTGTCCTTGTATTTAGAGAACCAACCTCTTTAGCTTTTATCAAAATGCACTATGGAGGGGACTTCCTGCCCTGAGGTTCAGTCAACTGTGAAGAAGGCTAAGAGGTCTTGGTCAGATTCATCTGGTGTACCGCCTCCACCGAATGTTTCTCCCAAGGCTAGTGAAAGCCCGGCGGTTCGCCCGGCTCCTCTTTTGGATTCCTCTGCCGCAACCTCTTTGGAGGTCAGCATGGATCTGACCACACACACGTCCCTGGAGGCTTTGCAGACTTCTGTTTTGGGCATTCAGGGGAAACCACACCTGATTATTACCAAAGGGCCTAGGGGTGTTCTTCAGATTCTGGTTAGAGAGGAGGTTTCGACAACAGTTGTGGAATGTTGTCTGGCATCCAAACTTTCAAAGGAACATCTGCCCTGTAAAACTTGGAAAAAGAAACAAAAGATTAAACCTATTACTCCTAAGGACCCCCAGAATGAATGTCGGAGTCTCATGCAGGGTTTGTTTAATGCCCATTTGGCTTTGAAACCTCCTCAAGATGCCTTTGCTCCTGCTCCACCTTGATCCTCAAACACCTCTTAAAAGGCCTAGGGAACAGGATTCCTCTGAGGAAGAGGTGTATTCAGATGAGGAATCCTTTGCTTATTCATCCCAGATTTCTTTCCCTTTAGACTGTGGCTCTGAAGAAGAGAAGCTTTCTGAAGTGCAGAAGAGGTATTATGAGCTTCTGCAGATGGACTCCCCCACACCTTCTACTGTTGCTCGCTTTGGCTGCCTTGTTGGATACATTTTCTATGGTCTCAGGCTCCAGATTCCCAGCCCCCTGTCTCCCAAAAAAACTGATAGGTTTTACAGGGTGCCTGAGGATTGCAAATTTATTTATGGATGTCCTTCAGCTAACTCCTCTGTGGTGTCACTGGGAAGACTTCTGCCCTTTCCTTGCTGGGAAGACTTCTGCCCTTTCCTTGCTGGGAAGACTTCTGCCCTTTCCTTGCTGGGAAGACTTCTGCCCTTTCCTTGCTGGGAAGACTTCTGCCCTTTCCTTGCTGGGAAGACTTCTGCCCTTTCCTTGCTGGGAAGACTTCTGCTCCTTCCTTGCTGGGAAGACTTCTGCTCCTTCCTTGCTGGGAAGACTTCTGCCCCTTACTTGCTGGGAAGACCTCAGGTAGCTTGCCATTATTCGATTAAGTGTAGATATGATGCAACAGATGCTTCTTCCAGAGTTTAGTTCTGTAATGCGGAGATATTCCTGACTTCGGCTTTGCCTGGTGATGGATGTTCCTCTGAATAATATGTATTTGATGTAGCAGCTGGTGGTTTTAGTCCATTCAGGGTGAGGGCAAGGCTTTAAACATTCTTTTCTCCTGTGCCAGGTTTCAAAGAAATTACCCTAATAAGCCAGCCTTTGTTCGTAGATGGTCTTTTCCTCCTACGGGTAAGAAGGGGGATAAAATGGCTCCTGCTGCTAAAGCTATCAAGACTCATGTGACCCCCAAAATCTACTTTTCTTGACAAACCAAGTGCTGTCTTACTATCCTGCTCTTCTCAGTCACATTTCGTTCTCTGTCTCTTCCAATTTGGTCAAAGATTACTCAGGATTCATGGGTTATTTCCATTATCCACCTAATGTATTACATGGTCTGGAAATCTCTCTCCCCTCTTTCAAGTGATGTTCCTCAGCCCCCTAAGGAACAGTTGGCTTTCTTCCTAAGGGTGCTTCAGGATTTTTCAACTCAGAACTATTCAGGAAGTTCCAGTTTCACAAAGAGGGAAGGGGTTTTACTCCAGAATGGTTGTTTTTTTGTTCCCAGGAAAGAGGGCACTTGGAGACCCATTCGAGACCTGTCTCATTTGAACACAGTTCTGAAGGTCCCTTCCTTTCAGACGTTGTCTCTTCAGACTTTGTTCCCTGTGCTGCTTCCTCAGGCTTTTCTAGTGTCTTTTGACCTCAAGGCTGTTTATCTTCACAGTCTTATTAATTCTTATTCATCCCCTTTTCAGGAAGGTTTTACATTTCTCTGCTTCCTGACATTTTCAGCTGTCTGTTTTGCCCTTTGGCCTTTCTACTGCCCCAAGGGTATTCATCAAATGTATCAGTCCTGTGATTGCTTTTTGCAGGATCTTTCCCTACGTAGACCACCTCCTGCTTCATGCATACTCTCCAGAGATTCTACTGCAGTATCTTCACTTTGCCCTTTCCCTTCTGCAAAGCTTGGGGTCCACTATAAATTTTCGAAAGGTTCTTTTTGTCTCTTTCACAGAATCTGGTATTTCTGCGGTGAGGATCCAAACTATTCCAGTGCTGGCATCCCTCCCTCCTCCAAGGCCTTGACCCTCTTTCAATCCCTTCTTCCTCTGGCCTTAATCACAGCAAGGGAGTTTTGAGACTTGTAGGTTGTATGGCCTCCACCATTCCTATGTTCCCTTTTGCCAAACTCCACTGAGAAAACTTCAGTGGTTTCTAAAGTCAGTTTGGCTTCAGCTTTGTCGTCCCCTGGATGACTTCTTCCATGCCTCAAGCTGGAATTTCACTGGTGGATTTGGCAGTTGACTTCCAGGGCTCCCTTTTCAACCTCCTCTTCCCTGTCAGTTCACAGATAATTTAGACGTGGGATGGGGAGGCATCCTTCAGCTCTCTAAAGGTACAGGGTCGTTGGTCACCTCAACAAAGGAAAGACCACAACAATGTCAGATGAGAGATCTTCAACCGGCCCTTCAAGCTTTTCACCCTTTGTTCTCCTGCGGGCCTCTCAGGGTGTTTACAGACAATACCACACACGTGTTATGTCAGCAAGCATGAGGAATGAGATCTTGCATCCTTTGCAGGTTGGCTCTTCTAGTGTGGGATCTAGCTATCCAATATTGTGTGACTCTCTTCAGGAGGTTTATATTCCCTCTGATCAGAACATTGTGACAGACTCTGAGCAGGTCCATAACAAAATCCCTTGAGTGGACTCTTCACAGGGATGCGTTTCTGGAATGGGGTATTCCTCAAGTGGCTCTATTGCGTCTTGAGTCCCAGATCCTCTGGTCTGGAACGTGGATGCCTTCTCTTTTTCTTACAAGGGGATGATTCTTTATTCCTTGCCTCCCCTTCCCCTCATTACAGAAGTCCTGTTCAAAATACAACAGGATGCTCCCAAAATCTTGCTGGTGACTCCCTTCTGGCCCAAAGAGCATTGGTTCCCTCTTCTGCATTTAGCCAAGGGCAAGTTACCTCACAGGGTGGATCTACTCTCACAAGACAAGCGATCTCTCATCCATCCTCAACTGTCCACTCTTCAACTGATACTGTGGGTGATAGGATTTTGATTCTATACATACATCTTATTTCTTTTTTTTTCTCAATTTTTTTTATTTTTCAAATATATTTGAATGAATTCCATAGTATTTGTGCATAACATCTTAAATAACTATGTACACTATTTGCACTAGCCTGACACTATAACAGATCTATGTCCAATTCATTATCAAAGTGTCTGATCAATTATTGTATAGTGTCAGTCAATGATGAGACTTTTCCCCAAGGGTTGTTGATAAATGGCTTTGGATAAAGTTTTAGTTCTTTAATTTTAATTTCCAATAATGCTGTGGTCTTCAGTAGACAGTAGAAGTCTTCCAAAGTTGGTATTGTGTTTGTATTCCATCTTGTTATGCATTTCCTTGAAATTGCAAGTATAGTCCATACTAGATACATGCTTGACATATTCAAATGAGGACCTTCATTCAGATTTAATAATACAAGAGCTTTAGTTAAATAAAGTGATTCATAAGGAAAGTTATTAATACCATTCCAAAATGTCTTAGTTTTAACACAATCAAAGAAAATGTGGTTCCAATATGTATTGTGTACTTGCTCACATCTCCAGCATATTCCTTTTATGGAAGAACTAATTTTACTGATTTCTGTCTGGGGTTAAGAATGCTCTGTGCAAGCATTTCCAATTAAAAACTTTTCAGTATTGTGTAAAGGATGTATATTTTATCGATAATAAGATACTTGTTTATTTTTCAGATGTTCTTCATCTCACATTGCTGCAGTCCTTACACTTGGGGTAGTCCGCTGTCCTCGGTCGGCCCGAATATCAAAGTATAAGGCTGACGTCGGTCAAGGCGCTTAAGACTGACATCAGGACGTCAGGGTACAAATGCGCATGACCGACGTCATATCCTCAGTCTTTTTTGCCGCATGGTCCGATGCAGAAGCAGCGTTGCAAGTGCCGTTCGGCGTTCTGAAATTTTTCGAATTCGGAGTTTCAGACCGAGTCAAAGTTGGCTAAGTACCCCGTTGGGGAATATTTTAGTTTTTCTTGCCTCAGTGGTTTACCGGATGTCAGAAAAAGTGAATAACTGTATTTCTTGTGGGAAACAGATACCGCATAGAGATTATCATACTTTGTGTATTCCTTGTTTGGGGCCTGAGCACGACGTTGTTGGGTGTCGCTTTTGTGCTAGGTTCAATAAGCGCACTATTAAGCGAAGGTTAGATTGTGCTAGGTTGGTCTTCGGGAAGCGGTGCAATTATAATATGCCGTCGGATGCTCCGACGCCCGCTTCTTCGAAGAAGCGCAAAGACAAAGCAGCTAAGCCCAGGCTAGAAGAGTCGTCCGTACCGGACGCCGGTTCTTTAGAGGCGTCAGTGGAACCGGTGGTTCCGCTGGAGGCTTCTCTGGAGTCCCAGGGGGAGACTTTGATATTGCAGGATGTGGCCTCTCAAGAGGCAGGTCAGGCTGAAGGGGCTTCTCAGGTTACTGTACTCCCCTCCCTTCCTAGGGTGGTTAGGCCCTCTCCTTCTGTTTCCAAGGCTTCTCCCAGAGGCAGGCCAGGTTTAGCTTCTGTTGGTGTCACTCCTAGTTCATCAGGATCTGTGCCCAAGAAGCACATGCTTAAAATGGCAGAAGATTTAATTACTTTGATTAGAGGTTCTTTGCCCCCTCCTGATAAGAGGCCTAGGGTGGAACCAGAGTTGGGGAGTTTTGAGCAGGCTTCGCATGTTTCAGAGTCTTGGCTGAAGACTTGCAGGAGTATTCTCCATATTCTGATTCTGATGTGGATGATTCTACTCCTTCTGCTTCTCCTCCAGAGGATTTTTCTTTTTCAGAGTCTCTTCATTCCATGAGGGAACATTTTAAGTGGGAAGGTCAGGACTTCTCTGATTCCAGGAAAAGGCTTAGGGAATTTTTGCTTTTACCCCAGCATAGGCCTTTGGCTATACCACCTGTTCTGGATGTTGTGGAAGATGTGTTTGCAGAGGCTTCACTTAATCCTGATTCTTTGCCTCCTGCTCCTGTTAAACCGGACAGGTATTACAGGGTGCCTGAAGCTCATAAATATCTTTATAAGAGTCCTAGGGCAGACCCAGAAACTGTTAGTCAGGGACCTAAGGGCGTCAAGGCCTCTGTTGTAAAAAATCCGGTTCCTCCAGATAAAGAGGCCAGAGCTTTGGATAGATGGGGAAAGAAAGTCTATACTTCTTCCACCTTAGCTATGAGGGCTTTGAATTGCCAGTTTCACATGTTGAAATATCAAAACTATCTTCTTTCTCAATTGAAGTCTAAGGTTGATGCTCTGGCGGAAGGCATTGAGTGTAAAGAATTACAAGATTTGGTACATGTTTCTGAACAGGTCGGTAAGCATTCTTTACAATGTGGTTTTGATGCTGTACAGGCCTCGTCTAGGGTGGCTGCCACTGGGTCAGTTCTTCGCAGGCACGCCTGGCTGAGGGATCAGAATTTATCTGACCATGTTAAGTCAAGGATTTTAGATGCTCCTTTACAGTCTGATGTGTTGTTTGGTTCCCCTGTGGAGGCAGTCTTAAAGAAAATGGAAGACAAGGCTAAGTCTATGCAGGCTGTTAAAGATTTTTTGCAAGTTCAGCCTCCGAAGTTTAGTAGGAATTGGCCTGCTAAGGGTGGGCGTACCTTCTTATGATTCACAGTCTAGGGGAAGATCTAGGCGTGGTAGGGGCAGAGCTCAGGGCTCTTTCAGACCTAGAACAGGGAGTTCACCTGCACAGTCTTCGGGTGAGGGCAGGGGCCAGTCCTTTCGTAAACAGGCCCAATGACCTACCTTTTCAGCTGCCAGAGCCTTCTTGTCTGGCAGCGCCTTTGGGAGGAAGGTCGGCACTCTTCAAAGAAAATTGGAGTTTAATTACCCAGGACAGATGGGTATTGGATATCATACACCAAGGTTACAAGTTTTATTTCCATACCTTGCCTCCTTTCAAAGGCATGCCAGACGTTCCTCCTCAGCAAAGAATAGAGGCTCACAAACAAATTTCTCTGCTGCTTCAAATAGGGGCCATACAGCCGGTCCCTCTGCCAGAAGTGGGTCTAGGATTTTATTCTCGCCTGTTCCTAGTACCAAAGAAGGGGAACACGTGGAGACCAATTTTGGATTTATCTATCCTCAACACTTATCTGGACATTCCCAAGTTCAAAATGTTGACGTTACAACAGCTTTTACCTCTGCTGGGCAAAGATCACTGGATGGTGACTCTGGATCTCAAGGAGGCTTACCTTCATGTTCCTATCAGGCTAAGTTGCAGGAAGTATCTGCGTTTCGAGCTGGGACTTCTCATTATCAGTTCTCTGCATTGCCCTTTGGCTTATCTACTGCGCCCAGAGTGTTCACGAAGGTTCTGGCTCCAGTGATAGCTTTCTTCAGGCTAAAAGGAATACAGATCTATCCTTATTTGGACGATTGCCTGATTCTGGCCCAAGGAAAGGGCGAACTTCTTCATCATTTGCAATATGTGATAGCAGTGCTAAGATGCCTGGGGTATTCTGTGAACGAAATAAAGTCCAGTCTAGTACCCTCTCAGGACATGTGCTTTCTGGGTGTGAGACTGAATACAGCATCCCAGATGGCCTTTTGACCCCGGACAAACAAAAGAATCTTTCCCTTTACTTCCATCAATTGTCTCATCAGTCCAGGCTGACTGCAAGGACAGTCCTTCAAGCCTTGGGGTTCATGGCATCTTGTATTCTGGTGCTTCCCAATGCCAAACTGCATATGAGGAAGCTACAATGGTATCTCACAAATGTATGGACACAGCACTGCCAAGATATGGACACTGTCATTCAGATAATACCTTGCATTCAAAAGGAATTTTTGTGGTGGGCTCAGGAATGTCACCTAAACAAGGGACTCTCTGTGACCCGGCCAGAGGCGAGTCAGATTCTAACGACAGATGCCTCAGACAAAGCTTGGGAGCTCATCTAAATGGAAAGTGGATACAAGACACGTGGCCTGCCAGACTACAACATCTACATATCAACTTGAAGGAGATGTTAGCAGTCCAATTTGCATTAATAGCTTTCAAGGATTTACTTCTTCCAGGGCAGGTGTTGGTTCTAACAGACAACACAACTGTCATGTGGTACATCAACAAGCAAGGGGGAACTCATTCTTATCCTCTATGCAGACAAGCAATGATTTTGTGGGAGACTGCTCTCAGTTTACAGTTAAATCTTCAGGCAAGGTTTCTGCCGGGAGCCCAGAACTCCTTAGCAGATGTGTTGAGCAGACGAATTATGGATCCCCACGAGTGGAAATTGGATCCTCATGTATTTCAGAAATTGACAGTGTCATGGGGAACTCCAGACATAGATCTGTTCGCTTCTCCACTAAACTACCAGCTGCCAGAGTTTTGCACAAAAAGGTTTCATCCCACAGCTTGGAAAGTGGATGCTCTTTCTTTCAGTTGGAGCAATCTTCATGTGTATGCCTTTCCACCTCTGCCTCTCCTCCCAAAGGTACTTCTACAGGTCAGACAGGACAAGCCAAAGATGATTTTAATAGCTCCAGATTGGCCTCGACAGCACTGGTGCCCATTACTGAGAAGTCTGGTACGGGAGCCTCCATGGCCTTTGCCTTCGATTCCACACCTGCTGTCTCAGGAGAACAGTCATTTACTCAATGTCAAACTTCACTCTCTTCACCTAACAGCCTGGCATATTCTGTTTTAAACCCTGGAGGGTCTCAGCTTCCACAGCAAGTTTTGAATGTTATTTTGGAGGCCAGAAGGCCTAGTACAAGGAAAGTGTACGCAGATAAATGGAAGAGATTTTTGTTTTGGAGTGCAGCAAAGGAATTTGATGTTTCTAAGCCTAATTTAAGTGTGGCTCTTCAATATCTTGCTGAGTTACTGGACAAAGGTTTGTCCTTCTCTTCTATTAAGGTTCATGCTGCAGCAATTTCTGCTCACTATGACTGTGACCCACCATTGTTTTCTCATCCTTTGTTTAAGCAATTCCTTAGAGGGGCAAAGAATATAAGACCCCCACGTAGAGCTCCTACTCCTGCTTGGGATCTCAATTTTGTGTTGGAGAAACTCACTCTACAACCTTTTGAGCCTGCAGCTACTGCCGAGTTGAAATATTTATCATGGAAGACTGCTTTTTTGTTGGCCATTACCTCTGCGAGAAGGGTTTCTGAATTGCAGGCCCTTATGGCAGTTGAGCCTTTCTTAATTTTCCATAAGGATAGGGTATCTTTACGTACTAATCCTTCCTTTATGCCTAAAGTGGTTTCTAGTGTGGCTTTAAACCAAACTATTCATTTGCCTACTTTTTATGCAAACCCCCAAAATAAAGGGGAAAAGATTTTGCACACCTTGGATATACACAGGCAGTTGCGATATTATTTGAGCAGAACTATAGGGTCCAGGCAGTCTCAGCAGTTATTTGTTTCTTTTGCTTTGGGTTCTCAGGGCAAGCCTGTGTCAAAACAAACTATTTCTAAGTGGATTGGGTTTTGTATTGCTTTCTGTTATTCCCATCATGGTAAGGAGATTCCAGCTGGGATTAGGCCTCATTCCACTAGGGCTACTGCCACTTCTACAGCTTTTTTAAGGGGGGTGGCAACTAAAGATATTTTGGAGGCAGCTACTTGGAGTTCAGTACATACTTTCTCTAAGTATTACCACCTTCCACTTTACTCTAAATCTAGGGCTGGTTTTGCCACTGCAATTTTACAGGGCATTTTGGCAGCTCCTACTGCTTTATAGTTTTGCCATCCTCCCTTACCTCTGCTTTGGGATTCTACCCAAGTGTAAGGACTGCAGCAATGTGAGATGAAGAACATAGTACAGTTTTGTACCTACCATAAATGTAGATGTTCGAAGATCCACATTGCTGCAGTCCAATTTACCCTCCCTCCTTCCCCTCTGTAGTTAGAGGTGGTTGTGTGGTTTGGGTTGTAAATATTGTGGATATTGTATATATTGTACATATGTTTAGTGCAAGGGTGGTTGGTTGCTTTTTTGCTGTCTTTTGGTTTTGACCTTTCTGTTTAGGGTCTTCTGACATCTGGGGCAAGAAAAGACTGAGGATATGACGTCGGTCATGCGCATTTGTACCCTGACGTCCTGATGTCAGTCTTAAGCGCCTTGACCGACGTCAGCCTTATACTTTGATATTCGGGCCGACCGAGGACAGCGGACTACCCCAAGTGTAAGGACTGCAGCAATGTGGATCTTCAAACATCTACATTTATGGTAGGTACAAAACTGTACTTTAGCTGTATTGAGTGTCCTTTTGTTATATATTTCCAGTATGAGGTTTTGGGTGTTGTTTTATAGTTTATCAATATTTTGTAAAGATTTGAAATACTGTTTCCCATATCAAAGTCATTATATATGATTTCATATATGTATTTCGTAAATTTAGGCATTTCTTTAAATAAAGAATTGTTAATTATTCTACTTAAATCTTGAGAATATGGCAGAATACTCAGTAAAGTTAGCCAGTCATATTGTGGAATTTTGTATGTTGTTTTTATTACTTGCATAGCTAAAACGTTTAGTTCTTTGATGCATTGGAACCAACAAACAAATAATTTCTGTTCCCAGAAATTAATAATGTCTCTATATATATTTTATGTGGAAAGTTCTTTGTGACTATAAATGGTGTTAAAAGATCAAACCAGATTTTTAAATCTATATTTGCATTGATCATTTTCGTAAATGAGTCAATGTAATAATTAAACATACGAGTTTTATACTAATGCATAATATGTGCCGTGGCAAATTGTTTTTATCTGTTTGAAATTTTTTTGTAAATCAAATTAATTTGTTATAATTTGCTAAAACTTGAATGTACCTGTGTTCTGTAAATACTTTTCTGATGTGCGGAGCTTTCCTCCCCAGGCGTCCACTGAAAATGGACATATATCCAGTTGGACCAGCCCGGTCAACAAATGTTAAATAAATAAATAAATATTAGTAATTCTTTCCAATTTGTAGAGTAATTTGGATTTATCCAGTCTGAGATTGTTTTAGATATTGATGCTTTTATATATGTTTCTATATCAGGAAAGTTTAATCCTCCCTGTTTCCATGGTCTGGTGTGTATTAAAACTATTCTGTTTCTTTTGGGAAACTGTAACAATGTTATTGGGCATGAATTTATTTCTTTAAGTATATTCCTTTCTGGTAACAGTTGTATTGACAAGGCTGTATATAGGATCTTGGGCAGTAAAACCATTTACTGTAGTCTATCTTCAAATGTTAATATTATTTTGTTCCATTATTCCACAAAGATCAGAGATTTTAATTGTATTGATGATATTATTGTAGTTTTGTGAGACTAATTCATTATTATCCTTGCATAACTCAATTCCTAGATATTTTAAGGTATATTCTTGTTTCTCTATGATGTAATCCCCCTTAGTCTGCATTTTTTTTATTTAAAAATAACAATTTTGATTTTAATTTAAAGTCATGTGAAATTTGTCAATTAATATATCTAATTCTTCTAATGTCTCTTTTGTATTAGATAATGTTAGTAATATGTCATCAGCAAATAGCATTACTTTAGAATTGTATTCTTCATAAACGTCCAGTACTTTGATTTTTATATGGTTACGAATTGAATCTCCCAATATTTCAATAGCCAGAGCAAATAGAATCATGACATGAAGCATCCTTGTTTAGTGCCTTTTGTTATATATATAAATTAAGAGGTAAAAGAACCTAACTTGACATATGCGCATATATGTATGTGTATATATATATATATATATATATATATATATATATATATATATATATATAAAATATTCTTTAGGAGATGAACAAAGGATGCAGGAAATTCAAATAGCATTTTGAATAAATAGTCCCAATTTAGGGAATCGAAGGCTTTCTCTATGTCTAAGCCAATTATGAATGTATTTTCTTAACATAATCTATAAGAGAAATTATCCTTTTAATATTGTCGTGTGTCAATGATCAAACTGAATTTATGTATCATGATGTTTTGTTTTGGATAGTGGTATTTTCATTCTGTTAGTTAATATTGTCATAAATCTTATAGTCATTATTTAATAATGATATAGGTCTATATGAGGTACAGAGGTTTGGGGATTTGTTTTCCTTTAGGATTGGCGTGATTAAGGAATATCTCCAAGAGGGTGGCATTAAAGCATGTGACTGAATTTCTAATATAGTTTTTTGGAAGAGGGATAGTGTCTTTGAAGGAAAAAGTTTATATATTTCCATAATTATGCCATCTATACCTTGAGCTTTATTTTTACCCTCTTGTATTGTATCTGTAATTTCATTGTAGGATATGAGTGCTTGCAGATATAGTTTTAATTTTTGTGATTTTTTTTTTATATTAGAACATTTTTCATCTAGATTTAATTGATCGACATGTATATTTTCTTTTTGGAAATGTTCCAAATAGTGATTTCTGTAGGCATCAAGAATGTCACCTATATCCGAGAAATGTTTCCCTTTCTTTTCATGGAAGATTCTTTTAATGTTGGCTTTTGATTGTATTTTGATTCTTGTAGATAAATTATGTAGATACTTGGTGGAAGTGGCCAACATATTATTTTTTAGTTTTTCTAAAGCTAAACTAGTTTTTTGTGTTAGAATTTTCTTGTGTTTATTGTTTAATATGTCTAATTTCATTTTCATCTCCAAATGAGTTTGATATTTTCAGCTTTTACTGACAAAAGTTTGGATTGTAGATCTAATAATTCAGAATCCCATTCTCTGATTTTTTTCTTTATACCAAGTTAGGGTTTTACCATATATGTAAGCTCTTAGAGTCGCATATCATTATAGATTCATAGGTAGGTACTAGGCTGTTGGCCCTAGGGACTATATGAGCCTAGCCAAAAAGGTACCCTGGCTTTCACCACCCAAGAAAATTATTTTCCTGTGTCCCTGTCGAGCAGAGCCACAGAGGTGATCCCGGGGTGAATTTCCTATTTCCCATCCAATCAAGATTTTTCTTGAGTGCTAATGAGGAGCTTTGTTTGATATTGATAGTTTGTTACAAAGTATGGGAAGTCTCTGAGACAGGAATCTATCACTCCAGTATGTTCTGTTTATTGTAGTGACAAGGTTTAGGTCCCTAGAGTGTGTAGCTTGGATGGACTGGGATTTAGTGGAGCATGTCCAACATCTCTGGGTTTGACATAGCTTTGTATGTTAGGCAGAGATTGCCTCTGAGTAGGTAATGTGGGACGGAGTAAAGCTTGAGTTTTTTGAGATGGTCTGTGTAGGGCATCTGAGGCCGATAGTCCTCTTTGTTGAGGTATTTCTGTGGCCTTTCCAGTTGTTGTAGATGTCTTGTGAGGTACATACCAAAAGGGGCATTGTATGAGTAGAGGGGAACAATGACCTCTTTTTTCCTGGATGAGAAACCTTTTGTGATGAGGTGTGCCACGTAGGATTTCCTGACTACTGTGGAGATGTGATTATCAAAGGAGAGACTACTGTCCACCTGTGTCCCAAGGTATTTTATCACACTTTTGGTGTTAAGTAGACCACCACCTATGTGGTAGCTCATGGGTACAGAGTTTTTATCAAAGGGGATGACAATGCACTTTTTGGCATTGAGCTTGAGGCCATGGCTTTGACACCAGGCATCTGTCTCAGTGAGGCCCTTTTGTAGGATGTCCACATCGTTAGGAGTTTAGCCCCTAGTTTTCAGTCATCTGCGAACTTCGTTAGCCAAAGACCTTCTGTGTTAGCCTGTACTTCAGAAAAGTAGATACCAAACAGGATAGGACCCAGGACTGAACCCTGTGGTACTCCACTTGTCACTGGTCTGAAGTTGGATTTGGAGTCTGCTACAGTGAGCCAGTTGGCAACCCATCTTGTGACATAGGGATTTATACCTAGTTTAGTGAGTTTATCTGTAATTCCAGAGTGGAGAATGGTGTCAAAAGCTTTGGCAAGATCTAGATAGGCTGTGTGAACCACCTTGCCCTCGTCTGTGGCTTTGGTGACTTCTTCAAAGAAGTCTGTCAGGTTTAGGAGACATAATCTGCCTTTTACAAACTGGAATTGGGTGGGGTCCAGAGTTTGGAGATTAGCAATGTCTTTGTTTATAAGTTCCATGATGATACGTTCCATGGCCTTGCCGACCAGGGTCGTTAGGCTAATGGGGCGGTAGTTCCCAGGATCCGTGGTGGCTCCCCCTTTGTAGAGTGGGATAACCATCGCTGTGTGCCATTCAGTGGGCCCAAAGCCTGAGGTGAGGTTATGATGGAGCATGGTACTTAGGTGGGGTGCCAGCTCATTCTGTAGTTCTTGTAGAATGCAGCCTGGGATGTTGTCAGGTCCCATGGTTGCCGTGTTCTTGACTTTGGAGAGTGTGGTTTTTACCTGTGCAGCCATGATTACAGTAACTTTGCATTCTTCCGGTATAAATATGGGCCCTTTAGGGGGTGAGAGGGGGGTAGGTGAGAGGGGGGTAAAGTTAGGGGTGAGAGGGGGGTAAACTTAGGGGGTGAGAGGGGGGTAAACTTAGGGGGTGGGGGGGTAAAGCACTGAACCTATCTGCCAGGATGTTGGCAATATCAGTTGGCTCTGTATATTTAGTGCCATTGTGTTGTAACTCAGAGCAGATCTGAGTGTTGCCATTGAGATTCTTGACATAGCTATAGAATGCTTTGTGGTTGTCTTTAGAATCAGTGGCAATAGTTTTCCTAATTATCTTTGGAGGATTTTGAGGGATCTCAGCTTCTTACTGAGGTTGACCAGGGAGTTCTTCCAATCATGGGATTTTACTCTTTTTTGCAACAGTTTCTTCTGTTGTACAGTTTGTTTATGGCAGGGGACCACCAGATTGGCTTCCTTTTCTTTGAGGATAGCATCTTGGTTATGTTAGGGGTAGCACAATCCATGCACTTGTGTAAGTGCTTATAAAGTGCATTTGTGTAGGATTCAGCAGTCGTACCTCTATTGTCTGTCTGCATGGGTGTCGTGAAGTTTGCCACTTCTGTCTTGAGCGTGAAGTTGGCCTTGGAGAAATTTTTACAGCGGTTTCCCTAATTGGGGGGGGGGGGATGTGGATGTCTGGGGTGATTAGCTTGTGGTCGGATCTGACCAATGAGGAATTGACCTCTGGTGTGGAACACCGGTTGCCCATGTTCGTATTCACCAGGTATAGGATATTGCTGTCCTTGGTGGGGGTGTGGATAAGTTGATCCAAGGCGTTAGAATTTATGAATTCCAGAAAATGTCAAGCAAAAGAGTTGGTACATGGGTAGTTTTCCCAGTTAATGGTGGGGTAGTTGAAATTGCCCATTATTAGGGTGTTGGGTTGTACCCTAATATTTTCCAATCTATCAAGAAATTAGGAGTCGGACTCCTGGGGCATGGTGGGGGATCTGTAGCGAGTTACAATTTGGATTGCAGTCTTGCCCAGAGTTAGTTGCAGTTGGATAATCACTGATGTATTATGCTGAGCAACCAGCCTGGAGGTGTGGATATCTTTAATGAGTAAGGACATGCCTCTGCCTGTAGTGTTTCGGTCCAGGTTAGGTGGTCGATAGATGTGGTATGAATTATAGGCTGCTAATGCAGGGGTGCTCTCTGGAGCCTTGAACCAGGTCTCTTGTCACTGCACAGATGTCTATGTTCTCCATTTTAAGGAGTGCCTCGAGTGAATGCATTTTGAGGTTTAGACGTCTAGCATTGAGTAGCATTATCCTCAGATTTTGCTTGCTTGTACCTTTTATGGTGGTGAATTTTTCATTTGAACCTTGCCTAAAAAAGGCACTATACAGGTGGCAAGAGCCTTAGCCAGTTTCCAGAATCCCAAGGGCGACAGGTGCAGGCCATCTCTGGCAAAGCATCATGGTCTGTCGATCATGTCATCCCAAGCAAACTGGTACTGGATCCCCTTAGAATGACACCAGAAGGTTAGCCAATTGTTGAAGTCAATCATTTTGTCCTTATACTGTGGTATTATTCTGGGTGATGGCGGGATGCTACTCAGGGCTAGGATCATACTTGCCTGGGCTACAAGATCTGAGAGCTCCTCCATGTCTCTTTTTCATGAAGTCCAGGGAGGTATGTCTCAGATCATTCACACCAACATGGAGAATGACAGTCATATTTGTACTTGTTGTAGAATGACCTGAGTGCGTGCATTATGTGGTGGATCCTGGCAGCTGACAGTAACTTTCTCCTTGTTTAGCCACCATTGTAGAACATCAGTGTACCTGACTATAGTCACCTTTGTTTTATTTATCTCTGTGGTATAATTAATATCTAAGAAGAACTGTAATTCAGATAGTAACCAGGGTTTTAACTCTTTAATTTTAGTTAATGGTTTGTACCCATTTTGAAGTTTTAGTATCAATGAATTGTGATCTGAAAAGGGGCAGGGGGTGATTGAGAAATTAATGATTTTAGAGTGTAAGTCATGGGCAGCGAATATTTTATCTCTTCTAGTTTGGGTACCAAAAATGTGGTCTTGATGAGAAAACAACAACAATTTATCTTTAAATTTAAAAGTATCTACAAGATGAAATGATTCTAACCATTTGTTTAAAGCTTTTGATACAGCAGGTGTACGCAGTGGTCTTTTTATTTGCAATTTCAGTAATATCAAATATACAGTTAAAATCTCCTAATATTAAGTTGCATTTATAATTATTGGAAATGAAATCTAAGTTTTTTTTTTAACCGTTCCTGTTCCATTGCCTGAGAACCAATATAGATTTACTAGGGTCCATATTCTGTTATTATATTTAACTATTACAAATGCCATAAGGCCTTCTTTATCTTTGTACTTATAAATGATTTCTGGGTTAATCACATTTGTTTTCCATAAAATTGTTACCCTTTTTTGTCTTTGTCTTATAAGTGGAGTGTGTTGGAATCCTAAGGAATACAGGATATTATTTGTAATTGTCATTTGTTTTGCAATTACTTTCTTGAAGGAAGACAGTTTGTATTTTGTTCAGTTTTAAATATTTCAGTAGATTTGATCTCTTGCTAGGATTGTTTAAACCACTGGTATTTAAAGATAATAAAGTTAACTCCATCTTAGGTTATTTAGACTATATTTTTTATTTTATTGTGACTATTAAACATTTTCCTCTGATAACTATAAAGTACATGTTTGAGCTTTTTAAAGGAAATTATCAGTTTTATTGAGTGTTTACCAATAAAGTAATGTCTTGGTCAGGTATACTAAAAATGTTTTGTGAAATAAATTTAAATTAATAAATCTTAACAAAACTAAGATCCGCACTAGCCATGGAATGAAAATCATTCCTAATCTGATGGATAAGCCTAAATTCATCAGATTATCACTCATACCTTGACAATCCTGAACATCTGAGCTCCATAAATTGAATTATCATATGGAGAATATTTGTAATAGGAGTAAGTATATATTTTGAACAGATATAGTACTATTGTAGATTAGACAGAATTCTAATGCAATATAAATGTCTACTTATTGTATAAGCAATTAATATTTTCATGAAAGATAGATGACAAGCAATTCAATCATAGTAAAGTAGGATGTATCATATATAAAACCTCAGTAAAAGATAACAGCACACAGTTGTTTAACATATTCTCCCTTATTGATGAGTCTTTCAAAACTTATTACTTAATATAAATAGATGGTAATAATATTTATACTTAATGTTTATAATACAGTGTATTTTACTTGATATATCAGAAGGTATATTTCATTGTTTGCCAGCATTTAAGTAGTCACTTTGTTTGTTGCTAACTTATTTAAAGCATCAAGTTTGTTTTATGTGAACATTGATGAAAGTTGGTGCATTTTAATTATCAGTGCATTCCCCCCATTTCCTACACAAGGATTTTCATATCTGTCATTTCTTATAAAATGAGTGAAATTATAGTGTGATTAATGATTACAAGTTCCCTTTCCATATTCATAACTTGCCATTTTATGGCATATACTGAACGTTTTTAGATTTAAATGGCAACATTCCATTTTGTATAATCCGGAAAGGTTAAACTGAGTGATTATTGTCAATTTAATACTATTTGCTCAGAATGTGATTGTTGCATTGTGTGATTAGACAGAATTCTAATGCAATATAAATGTCTACTTATTGTATAAGCAATTAATATTTTCATGAAAGATAGATGACAAGCAATTCAATCATAGTAAAGTAGGATGTATCATATATAAAACCTCAGTAAAAGATAACAGCACACAGTTGTTTAACATATTCTCCCTTATTGATGAGTCTTTCAAAACTTATTACTTAATATAAATAGATGGTAATAATATTTATACTTAATGTTTATAATACAGTGTATTTTACTTGATATATCAGAAGGTATATTTCATTGTTTGCCAGCATTTAAGTAGTCACTTTGTTTGTTGCTAACTTATTTAAAGCATCAAGTTTGTTTTATGTGAACATTGATGAAAGTTGGTGCATTTTAATTATCAGTGCATTCCCCCCATTTCCTACACAAGGATTTTCATATCTGTCATTTCTTATAAAATGAGTGAAATTATAGTGTGATTAATGATTACAAGTTCCCTTTCCATATTCATAACTTGCCATTTTATGGCATATACTGAACGTTTTTAGATTTAAATGGCAACATTCCATTTTGTATAATCCGGAAAGGTTAAACTGAGTGATTATTTTCAATTTAATACTATTTGCTCAGAATGTGATTGTTGCATTGTGTGATATTCCTAGTTCAGGCTTCTATTATTTCCCTTGAACAACTTTGTCAGTTTGATAAAATAATGTCTTTTTTCCGGTTAGGGGTCGCCACAGCAGAACTCCGGTCTGCTAATGATTGACGGTGGATTTTTTATGGTGCCGAGTTGCCAGCCTTCAAAGAAGGAACACCCATTCACGCTCGCACCTTCTTGCATGTCTTTAGCGTCACTCGACCGCAGGGAAGACATGCCAACTCCACACAGAAGGCACTTCAGTCGAGAATCGAACGGGAGAACTTCTTGCTGTGAGGCGACAATGCTAACCGCTGCACCACTTTGTCAGTTTGTCATGTATAAAACATTATGTATAAAACATTAGTTACTTTGGTAAACCGCTTAAGTATTATATAGCGTCAAGATGGGTTACAAAAACTACAGTTCAAGTTAAAGCAATTACATGACTTGTTATGCATCTTTACTTGTATAAGAAAATCATCATGCTTCCCCTTGATGTTCAATGTAGTGTATGTCATTTATGACAAGTTAAGACAGTAGTGTTATACAAAAGCCCATGTTATTAAATCCTGTCTTTTAATGTCTAAATTCAGCAGATTGCTTCATTTTATATGACGATTACATATTTTATGTCTAGATTTACTAAAATCATACATTACATAACTATTGTGTTTTTTTTTTTTTTTTGGGCTGTTGCTTAGTTATGTGAGAGACCACAAGCTGAAATGCTTATTCTTATTAGCTCCTTCCAAGCATGTTTATACAGTCCATAGACTTTAAATTATGAGACCCTTCTAGTTTCTTATTTGTTGTAAGTATATTTCCATTCTTGAATACAGACATCAGTACTTCAAGCACGGGCAACAATGCCAATCCAGTTTTGCCAGAATACCATTCACTAGTTCATGTGGTGTGCTTCAAGGCTGTAATTAAAATATCCAAACCAATATTTGTCCTGTTCCATTTTACCAGCCTGTTCCATCCAGTGGCCACTCTGTCAGTGAACGACTCAACAACATTCCAATCCCACAGATATTTCCATGAAGGAAATCTGACTCTCTTAGCACTTCCCGGCAACCACAAACACCCCTAGAATCACTTTTATCCCCATATGCCCAACACATCCGAGCAAGCTCACCTCCCAGACCACTGCAAGGGGTACTGCAAGAACAAGTGCTCTTGGTCTTTCACAATAACTCAGACTTCCACTCTTATATAAGTCCTTAATGTGTTTGGACCAAAATACATTTTAAATATAAAATTTCGCCTTTTTTTTTTTTTTTTAATCAAGCATCAACTTAATGAGCTAAACGAGTGTTGGGAGACCATCAATATATGTACATGTGGTTTAAAACAGCCCTTTTATTTTATCTATGTGTATGTATATGTATGTGATTGATATATATATTTGGGTCTAGGACATTTCACCGGAAGCACATTTCACCTAAACACAAATCACTGAAAACACAATTCACCTAAAACTCAATTCACCAAAACACATTTCACCTAAAGTTTGAGATGGCCTTGTCCCCACTGTAGTGCAACCCTGGAGTTAGTATATATAGTGGGGGGTGGGGGGCGCTGCCCCCACATTGGGGGGTGGGGGGCATAGCCCCCCACATATTTTAAGTAGATATGTTTGGAAAAGAGTAATATATTGAAATTGCAAGTATTCATGCATGTGGTATAAAATATTTAACGTGGGAGGCTATGCACTACAGTGGGGACAAGGCCATCTACAACTTTAGGTGAAATGTGTTTCGGTGAATTGTGTTTTAGTTGAATTGTGTTTCAGGTGAAAAGTGCACACCAATTTGAGTTTAGGTGAAATGTCCTAGACCGATTATATTTATATATATATATATATATATATATATATATATATATATATATATATATATATTTATATAATCTGTGGATCTACTTCATTTGATTGAAAGACCATTTGATAGAACCCATTTGGTTGAAATTTCATTTGAAAGAAAACCAGTATTCAAGGCATAAAACTGGGATTTGTCCCCCTCCCCAATATCGTGCGACCCTGGAGTTGATATAGTTAAGGGGGATGTGGGGGGCACAGCCACCCCCCGCATTGTGTGGTGTGGGGGGCGAAGCCCCCCACCTACTTTCATTTAAAAGAAGACGAAAAGAAAAAAGTACACATTTTAAACAAAAATAGGTGGGGGGCACCCCACACACCCCCTAACTATATATATTAACTCCAGGGTCGCACGATATTGGGGAGGGGGATAAATCCCTGTTAATTGCCTTGAATACTGATTTTCTATCAAATGAAATTTCGACCAAATGAGTTTCTATCAAATGGTCTTTCAATCAAATGAAGTAGATCCATATAAATAATTTTTTTTTTTTTAAACCAAAAACTTAATTGCAGAGAATCATCTTGGAGGCTCCTCAGTCATTAAGCATTATCGTCACTCTGTCTTCGTTACTATAGCAACCAATGTGCCTGTCTACTGCATACCAGAGGCTCCCAATGCACCTGAAGCAAAGCTTTCACTTCACTGCAACTTCAGGCCTAAATTCCCTCCATTTCAGTGAGGCAGCAGCCAGGAAAAGAACGGAGAGCAAACAGATCCAAAAAAAATAAATAAATAACCTCCCAACAAGAGAACACATTCTTCCAGCCTTCCTACCTCTTACTCAGTAGATGTATAAACAAACAATTCTCTGCCAAAATATCCCAAATCACAGTTTTATCCACCCCCTCCACTGGATATAGGCTAAACCACCAAATGTCTCTTCCCAATACACAAGCATCAGTAAACCTCGATCACAAACCGCAACCCACAGCTTCCCAGAGACAAAAACGGTAACATATAACAGCTGCATCCACACACACACCACATCAGGCTTAAACAGCACTTAAACCTGTCATACCTGCCATAATTGATATCAACTGTGTTTAGACAGAATAATAATGACATTTCTACTAGCTGCCAGACACAGCTGCATCCACGCACACCATATCAGGATTAATCAAACAGCACTCGTAGCTCTGATACCTGCCATAACTGAATATTAGCTATAGTTAGACAAAATAATGATGACATTTGTACTAAGAACTTTCTACTATTATTTAACCAGGATATACATGACATTTCTAAATCATACTTTAACTGAAGAAGTTATTGGTCTCTATGACGGCATTTTTTATTTCAAAACACTCTGCTGTTACTGCTATTTTTATATATGATTTGTTACATTTGAGTCTGAACTCTGATGAATGGTACCTTTTTGAATTGGTTAATTACTTAAATTATTATAAGTAACATCAATGAAAAATGGACAAGATTAAGTTCAACTAAGGGAATAGAAACATCTATGTTTGTATTGTATATTGCTTTGTTTGGCTTATATATACTGTAAATAGTAACCCATCTTGACCTACCTTTCTGTGAAGAATTATTGGATTCTTTTGAACATTCTGAATAAATCATTATTGTTTCTTCGTTGTTTAAGAAACCCTCCTCTTTTTTAAATAAAAACGGATGACAAGTGATGTACCATATCAGTTGATACTCTGAGAGATGTAGTTGTAAGAGTTAATTTTTTGGGACAGCTATCTTGGAATCATTTTTTTGTTTCTTCTTTCTAGCATCAGACCAAGGATTTGCTGCTTTTATTCTTTTAAGAGTAGGGGCCATCCATTCCATTTTCTCTGGGATAGACACTATGTTGTTTTTGATGAATATAGTAGCTTCTTCTAACTCATTAAAGGTTCTCATCGCATTGGCAAAAAGTATTTTTATCTTGGCTAGAAAGGCCAACTGTGCTTTAATGTTTTGTTTCAACAGTTTTTTTTATTATTGGCCAGACTTTTTTCCTTTGTTCTAGTATTCTGGAAGAATAAACCTTGTCAAACCTTATCAAGCTTTGATTGTATTTTGAGGGTGATTTTTTCCAAACAGACTTTAATATTAGTTCCTTATCCAGAAATGAAAGAAATTTTATAACTGTGGATCTAGGGGGAGTATTTGAGTTAGAAGCATGTTTCTTCAGTGTTCTGTGCATCCTTTCAATTCCAAATGAAAGTCCCCCTCTCAAGTCTAAAAATTCAGGAATCCAGGTTGTTAAGAATGTAATAATGTCTTCTCCTTCAGTGTTTTCAGGCAGACCAAAGATCCTTATGTTTCTCCTTTCCCTATTTTCCAAGTCATCTGTTATGTTAAGCAACCATGTATTCTGTTTAAGCAGAAATTCCTTTTGGAATTCTTCCTCTGTGAGTCTCCCTTCAATGTCATTTAGAGAAGTCTCTATATTTGTTATTTTTGTATGGTGTTACTGTAATAGCTCCTTAAGAGTATCAGTCTGTTTTCGAGAATTTTAATTTGAGGTTTTCTAAGTCATTTTTAAAGCCATCCAGCTTCAAAGATAGTTCCTGTGAGCTAGATGTCATCAATTGCAGTTCTTGTTTTTTTTTCAAAGCAGCATCTGGATGAGAATTCCTTGAGTTCATATTCAGTGACTCAATATATCTCCAAGTTACTTGACAGGAAAATTTTGTACATCTCCACCAAAATTGATATTTATGTAGTTTAGTAGTTTATCTATAGATTTCTGACAGTTTAAACTTGAAAATAATACAATTTCCTATATTTTACTAGTTTATGGAACTCTCAAAATTCAATGCTCAGTTGGTCATCTAGGCTGTACCCCCAGACACCTTTTGTCTGAGGATGTGCTTTGGGTCCTACAGGAGACCAGGAAGCCCACAACTTTGAAATCCTACTTGTTCAAATGGAAGAGGTTTTCTGTTTGGATCCAGGTTACGAAAAAGACTCCACTTACTGTGGATGTTCCTTTGGTTCTGTGTTTCTAAAGCCATTTTTTTTGTTATGCCACAGTGCTTTTTTTCAAAGGTTTGGATACCAGCTCTGTTCTTGAGGCAGTCACCTGGTCTTCTGTGCATACATTTACTAAGCACTGTAAGTTGGATGTGATTTCCGGAGCTAGAGCTGGCTTTGCTAGTCATTCCCCATGGGCTCCTGGAAAGCTCTGCTGGTCCATCCTCCTCCCACATAAGTACAGTTGTGGAAGAGCTTACCATAACAGTAGATGTCCTTCTCTTCACTGTTACAGTATTCACTCCCTCCCTCCTTCCCCTCTGTTCTCTTCCCTACTGGATGTACTGGTTACCTCTTTCCTTGGACTGTCGTTCCTCCAGGGCCTCTCGAGTCTGAGGACGATACATCCGGATGTCACCTTTATGCCTTGAGCCATGCGTGGTGACCATAAGTGTGACATATGGCATACCTTAAAGCAACCTAAAGGCTTTAGTATACTGGCCGGATGTCTGGCCACCCTTGGCAGTTGATCCCTGTTGTAAACAATACTGCAACAGTGAAGAGAAGGGCATCTACCATTATGCTAAGATATGACACAACTGTGCTGTCTGTAGGTAAGAATTATAAAATATATAGCTCTGATGCTTGTGTAACAGCTGTAGGTAAGGACTGTAAAATATGCATTCCTATCTGATGTTCCAGATTGTGTAGCCACTGACAATGTGCCACTAGACTGTGCCATAGTTTTTGCCTGTATGTCACCGTGAATGGGCATCAGTAAGTCTACCCTTTAGCTTTACAATCCCCATTATGTTCACCATGCCACTACACTTGCACATGTCAATGTGGAACCGTAATCTGTCATAAATGTATATATTTCCAATACCTGCTACGTTTATCAGAACAATAGGAGTGAGTGTCCCCTTACTTGTACTCTTCCCCCAGGAGACTAGATAAATCCATATGTTAATGTACAGGGCCCTTAACTACATAAGATAAGGTGCTTATATGGTACATCACTAATGCATAAACTTTGGTAGCTGTATTCACACTAGTAGATCAGGACTGCTCAATAACTGAGAAGTCACAAAGCACATATACTTCTTAAACCACACATGCAGTAACAAGCTACACAATCCTGAGCAGTTTTTAAAGAGGAATACAGTTATGTAATCAGTGTGCATAGTAGGTATTCATAGGGAACACAAGGTGTGGTCATAGGTCCCCAAAGTTTTGTCTTTCCTCTGCAGTTCAGAGAACTGCAAGGGCCACAGTGTCTTCAGTGTGCAGGCATATGGAAGTGAAAATCAACACCGATACCTTTGCTTAAATCATATACCAAAGAAATTAAACAGTACAAAAAAGTGCTCCAAATAGTATGTGAAAGCCATATTCACACAGATGTATGTTTCTTACCCAAATAAAAATATTAGAACTAAGTACATGAGTGAAATGGTTGATTAAACCATGTGCAAAAGACGTTACCCCACAGCTTTATGTGGTTAAGTTTGGGAGGGTGAAAAAGTGTTACAATAACCAAATATAAGATGGTAATATTGTACTTAAAACCCAAGGTGGAGTGTTGGATTGGCTGAAGCTACACAGCTGTACCGTAATCCGTTTCCACTAATGCTGAAGGTCATCTGGCAGCACTCTGTCAAAGTGTTGTGACCTGTCCATGAAAATAAGCACAATTGCCATGTATCAGTGAGGTCATATTTTTCCAGGTGCCGATTATTTGCTGTTTACAGGTGATGAACACCAGAACAAAAATAACAGTAATGCATTTATTTTGACTTATTCTGTAGATACTAGCAATACGAACAAAAGATGACTGACTTTGATATCAGAAACTAAGCCAATTTGTTATTCTAAGTTAGTGCAATATTTGTCAGCATGGAAGGAAATGGTCAACAAACAGCACTGCTTTGCTAGAGATGGGCTGCACCTCTCACCTCTAAGGTATCAAATAATTGGGTAAAACACTGTCCTTCCCCATAGTGCCTTTTTTAGGCAATGCCAAACTGAAGGTACTTCCGACATAGCAAATCAAAACCAAGAAAATCCAAAGGTGCTTCTGGTCAATGCTAGGGATCTTGTAAACTTCACAGCTGTCTTCACCCTAAAGAATGCTGGCATCTGTGCGGTCACTGAGACATGGTTTAAAGCTGAAGACAGCACACAGACCATGCCAAATTATGCCTTCCACACATTTAGAATACCTACTACACAGACTGGGACTAAAGGTGGAGGTGTATTGATGTACAGCAAAAATAAATATACATCAAGGCTGGTCATGACAATAAACGTACAGGCACAGTGATTTCTGGATTTTGTAAACACAAACTCCCTGGAACAGATTTTCAGTGCACCAACCAGGGGTGCACCCATACAGATACAAGGATGTGGTCCTCACTAATATGGGAAAGTGCTGCACTCTCCCTAGTGTAATGTCTTCTCTGGTAATGTCAGACCACAAAATGTTCTCCTTTGAAGTAAAAGTAAAACCTGTAACCACAGCTAACCCTGGAATATTCAGGAACTACTCTAAGGCTAACATTCTACTGTTAAGTGTTAACCTTGCAAGATTTCAAACCCCCCATAAACCTTGAACACTGCTGTTCTCATGGAACTGTTCACAAAAACCCTATACAAGTATGTTAATAGCTGCATACAGGCAGGTGTACACACCAGGAAAAAGTACAGAACTTACTCAAAACAAGGTGACCTGTTGGAATCACATCAATAGGCTGGAATCGCATCAATAGGCTGTATCACAGAAGGAAGTAAATCATGGCAAAAATTAGGTGGTGCAGCACACAGTAGGACAAAAGCACTAAACAAAACCACTTGGAGGAGAAGCAAGTCTCTCAAAGCCAAATTTGAGGTAATTTTGGCTTCTCAGGCCAGGGAGAACCACGTGGCATTCTTTAACTATGCCCACAACCTCAAAGTCGGTACACAATTGTGTGCAGACCTCATTGTTAATGGAGTTGTATATTCTGAGCCAGAATGTATAGCAAACCTAATGGATGACAAATTTAGCTCCAACTTTATGCATCTATCCCCTCAAACTTCCCTGAGGAAATGCCATCTAATACAACTCCCCCTGATGTCACTAGAGAATAGGTTCTTATGCCATTTGTAAGACCAGAAACACTGCATTAATGGGCCCAGACAATATCCTAGGATGCCTTCTAAATAGCATGGACTATGATCCGTTAGTACCTCGGAAGTTGCCATTTAACTGTAGTCTCCAAACAGGCTTCATGCCTCAAGAATGGAGAACAGAGCAACAGTTATCCCTCTGCACAAAGGTGGGCCATGTACAGACCCTATAAACTACAGAACATAAGTCTCACTAGTCTCATGCAAAAGCCATGGAAAGAATTTATTTGACATTTGTTGACCGGGTTAGTTAGACTGAGCCAACGCCCTTTTTCAGCAGAGGCCCAGGGAGAAAAGGTCCAAAAGTGAATAAATCCAGTACATTGTGAATAGTATAATATGAATACTAAAATAAAAGAAAAATCATATATAATGCATGGTAACATCTCAAAGTATTTACAATCAACATTATAAATGTTCTCCAGTACAATATTTAGAGAGTGACACCTAAGTTCAGTTAATAGCTGCTTTGTAGTAGTCAAGATCTAGTTATGTCAAGGCTGATGTACAGTAAGGGGAGTAGAAAGGAGAAGGAAAAGGTTAGGAGATAGAGTTGAATGGAGGGAGGAAGTTGGTCAAGGAGGGTGACTACAGTGACAAATCCAAGTTTTGTTTAGATAGCTGTTGGTAGTGGTTTTGAAATGATGTCTATGATTGATGTTTCGAATGTCCAGTGGAAGTTTATTCCAAGCTTGGGCCAGGGAGTAGCTGTACAGGTTTTGATCTATTTGGTTTTAGGCTTGAAGACGGTGAGATCTTGGCGATGAGTAAGGAGAGATGAATACGGAAATGCTGGGAGAGAAGGAGGGAAGATACTGTATAGAATGTATCATTTGAAGCTTTCAGAGGAGTAGGTTATGAGGAAGCTCTAGCCAATTTAACTTTTTAAGAGCTAGGCAGTGGTGTGAGTAGTAGGCATGGTCTGCAGTGCATTTAGCCACTTTGTTGTAGGTGGATTCTAGTTTTGATAGGAGGGTGGTTTGAAGGTTGGTGAGGATTTGTGAGCCATAGGGTAGGCAGGGGAAAAGGTAGGCATGGGATAGTGCAATTTTGTCGTCATTGGATAAGAATTTTATTCCTGTAAGAGTCCCAGTTTTTGGTGGGTTTTTCGTAATATTGTTGACAATGTGCAGGTCAAACTTCAGTTCATCATAAATGATGACCCCAGATAGTTTGGTCTGTGATTCCACATTGATGGGGGGGTGTTGTGGGATGTGATAGAGAAGAAAGATTTAAGATTACTGATATTTTTAAGGATAAATGGCAGGAGTTTTCTTTTCTGGATTTAGTATAAGCTGGTTCTTGGTGCACCAGTTCTCAGTAGAAAGGAAGGATGCCTGGGTAGTAGACTGTAGGTCAGTGAAGGATGCCTGGGTAGTAGACTGTAGGTCAGTGAAGGTATCTGCTATGGTAATAACAGTGGAGTCATCTGCATATTGAACGTGTGACTGACTGTGGGCATGATTTATACAGCTAGTTGGTTTATACAGCTAGTTGGTGAAGGTATTAAATAGTAGGCCAATGATTGATTCTTGTGGGACACCCCATCTTAACTGGTAATGCAGGAAAGATTGCAGAAAGCCATTTGACAGACTGGAGTCTGTTAAGGTAACTAGTAAACCAGGAGATTGTGGAGGTGGGCAGTTTGAGTTCTGAGCATTTGTGTAACAGAAGGGGGTGGGAGAAAGTGTTGAAAGGCTTGGAGAGATTGAGAAATAGACAAGAGACTAGTTTGTTTTGATCTCTAGCTTGTGATATGGTATTAGTGAAGGAAATTAGGGCAGTGGAGGTGCTGTATTAGGGCAGTGGAGGTGCTGTGTTTAGTGCGAAAGCCATGTAGAGTGGGGGTAAGTAGGTTCTCTTGTGAGAGGTATTGAAGGATTTATTTGTATACACATTTCTCCAAAATTTTAGAAAGTGGGGATAGAATAGCCATGGGTCTGAAATAAGTTCAGAGGAGTTGCCTCTTTTATGAATGAGTAAGGTGTATAAGTGTTTCCAGATTGCTGGTACTTTGACTTCAGTAATGGAGCGGTTAATGAGTATAGAGATGGGGAGGGCTAAAGAGGTGGCTGCTTTCTGGAGAACGTGGAGGAAGGTTGTCCGTGGAGGGGGAGCATGGTTTAAGTTTTAGAAGCAGGGATTTAATGTAGATAATTGGGACTGTTTTGAGAGAAAAGGCCAGAGAGGGGTTAGCGGGAGAAGGAGGGATGATGAGGAGTGTGTTTTGTGATGGGGGTTGTTTGGGTAGTTAATTTGCTAATAGTTTCAATGAAATAAGAGTTTGAAGTTGGTGCCAATTTCTAGTGGTGAGTTAGAGGGACATGGTTGGGGGGAAGATGGTTTGCCCGGATGTAGAATTTGATAGTGTGCCAGAAATTCTTGGGATGCCTATGTGGTAGGAGAGTTATTATAGAAAATACTCCTTGTCATTGTAAACAGATTTCTTGGTGAGGTTGCGAGTTCTTCTTACTGTATGAGATTGAATGGAAGTTTGGTTTTGGACCAGAGCTTCCAAGTCTTGTCCCCCTTTAACATTAGGAAGCAGGTGGTGTGGGTTAGCCAATGGGATATTATCGATTTAACCCTAACAGTGCATAAAAGGGCCAGGGAGTCTAGTAAATGTAGGAATATGGAGTTAAATTTAGTTACTGCTTCATCAAGGGGTAGCTGCCTAAGGAAAGACCAGGTGATAGTCAAATCTCGGCTGTTTTGTGTTTGAATCGGTTTGTTAATTTGCGAGAAGCTATGTACTTAGATTTTCCCCACATTACAGCAGACCATATAAGTGCTTTGATAGGGCAGTGGTCACTAAGAGTATCTGGCAATGTTTCAGGGAAATATTTGTGGGGTGGGAGACTAGTATCCAATCAAGGAGAGAGCTATGATTGGTTGATTTTATAGTATAACTGGGGGGGTAGTTATTAGTTGGGAAAACATGTATGTTAATACTGGAGGTGGGAGAATCTGATGAGAGAAGTAGCCAGTTTAACATCACCCATAAGTATTTCATTTGGTAGGTGTTGGGTGAGCCTGGAGAGGAATATTTTCTACTGTTGTAATATTGTCACTGTGAGAATGTAAATTGCTGCAGTGTTATGTAACTTGCTGCAGTGTTAAGAGGTATGAGCATTACATTTACATTTTGTGACACTTAGCTCAGCTGGGGAGTCAAGGGGGGAGGGATAGTTAGAGGGGTAACAGGGAGGTGGATGGAGTACATGATAGCAACTCCACCATCTTTTCTTGGAGTTCTGTCAAGTCATAGGATGTTGTAACCTGGGGGAAGGAAATCTTGTCAGGAACTTGACCTTTAGGATCTATCCCTCAGCTGCTGTGTGTTCTGGCCCCAGTGTCTCCAACACTGTTTGAACCTTCTATCCTACAATAAACCTTGAATATACCTACCTGGTGAAAGGACTCCCTGCAGACCAAATCCATTCAAGTCTACTGTAGCATAAAGACTTGCCGTCCTGCTTAATGAACCCTGTTCACTAGAAGGCAAGAAAGTTTGAACCTTCTATCCTACAATAAACCTTGAACATACCTACCTGGTGAAAGGACTCCCTGCAGACCAAATCCATTCAAGTCTACTGTAGCATAAAGACTTGCCGTCCTGCTTAATGAACCGTGTTCACTAGGAGGCAAGAAAGTTTGAACCTTCTATCCTACATTAAACCTTGAACATACCTACCTGGTGAAAGGACTCCCTGCAGACCAAATCCATTCAAGTCTACTGTAGCATAAAGACTTGCCGTCCTGCTTAATGAACCCTGTTCACTAGGAGGCAAGAAAGTTTGAACCTTCTATCCTACAATAAACCTTGAACATACCTACCTGGTGAAAGGACTCCCTGCAGACCAAATCCATTCAAGTCTACTATAGCATAAAGACTTGCCGTCCTGCTTAATGAACCTTGTTCACTAGGAGGCAAGAAAGTTTGAACCTTCTATCCTGCAATAAACCTTGAACATACTTACCTGGTGAAAGGACTCCCTGCAGACCAAATCCATTCAAGTCTACTATAGCATAAAGACTTGCCGTCCTACTTAATGAACCCTGTTCACTAGGAGGCAAGAAAGTGTGTGTTAAAAGTGGTATTATTTAAACACTTACTTAATATCTAATGTACATACTATATGCTACTTTAGCCAGGATACCCAGCAGCCATTCTCTCCCCTCTCTATCCCCTAGCATTTAGATCCTTTATCACTTCTGTGCTGTCTCCTGAAACTATTCCTTAAGAGCCTTCCCTAACCCTGATATATCTCTCTGCTCACTTGCCTCTGTTGTTATTACTCTAACTGACCACTAGATGGCATTCTAAACTAGGACAGTACGTAACTCTTCCATTCTTCTCTGATCACCATAGCTTTTTAATGTTTCTGTCCTAGGCTTGTGAACGGTCTTTCTGCCCTATCTCTACCTGCTACTCACTGCTTACTTTGCTTTGCTACTACTTACCTTCACGACCAATATTACCTATCCCCATTGACATACCCTGTCTCAACTAAGGAACTCAGTAATCAACTGCTTACTGTTGGTTTTTGGCTGACTGGCTCACTTACCTGTCTGGACCCGCTCCGTTTGCCCTACGGGCTCACTCCGCTCCCCTACCCTGCCCCCAATTCCCACCCGCCCCAGCACATCTACATTTATACCTAACATTCCTCCTACCAAACCTACTAACCAATCACAGTCCTCTTCCAATTACCCCTCCCCTATTCTCTAATCAGAAACACTCCACCTCTCTTTCCCCTCCCACTACTACTCCTCCCACCACAATTTTCCTATACCCCTATACACTCATTCTTCCATTGTCCCTGCCTACATATCTAACTCTCTCCATTCACTTCTATACCTTCCCTTCTCAACTAGCATTCCACATTATTCTTCTCTTCACTGTACATTACACTACCCTATCCTAACATGCCCTACCAACTCCCCTTAACTATTCAACTCCCTAGCTCCCTTCTCATCTTACTAATACCTCTGTATCTTGCTACTTCTTACTCCCATAATGCTCCTCCGTTCCTCCCTCCTACTCCAACTATCCATAACCCCCAACTACAACCTCTCCAACTCCCTCACTTTCACTCCATATCCGCCTCCCTTATTCCACCCAACCTATTACATCTTTTTCATCTCAAACTATTCTCTACCTCAACTAAAACTCTCTCTCTGAAACTTCTGCTAAACTCTAACAAATACCTACTATACAAACCTTACAGACCAAAACATATCTCCTACAATGTCCTAGCCTTATCTGGAGACATTCATCCTAACCCTGGCCCTTGCCTCAGCACAAACTACTCCATCCCTCCACCCTCTTCCTCACCTACAACAAATAACACTCCCCACCCTTTCCCTTCTCCTCCCACCTCCCCCCTTAGCACTCTGAAGATCTTCACTATCAATGCCCAGAGCCTTAACAAATGTCACCATGTACAAGCATGGATTAATCACAACCAACCCGACATCCTAGCCATCTCTGAACCTTGGCTAAAACCCCATATCACTGACTCTGAAATATTACCTCCTGGTTACCATATCCTCAGAAGTGACCGTTTAAACAAAAAAGGTGGTGGCTCTGCTCTAATTTACTCCAATCTTCTCTCTCTAATTCCTCTTCATATCCCTACCCCTAATTTCAAAAATTTCGAAATCACAGCAAGCCTTCTCCGATTAAATAAACATAAAAATATCTGCTTCATTTCCTTATACATCTCCCCAGGCAACAATATCTCCACCCTTGAAGATATTCTATACTGGGCCTCAACTCAAATAAAATATGAAACCTATATACTAGGCGATGTCAATATCGACTGGAATAAAATTAACACACCATCCCCCTCACTTTCCATTAACCTTCTAAACTTCACCCAAGTAATCACTTCAACTACTCGCCCCAACAAAAATCACCCCCCCAGGGTCCATCTTAGATTGGATTCTAGTCTCCCATCCAAACAAAATCAGTCTCTGTGGCACTATCCCTGACACCTTCAGTGACTATCTCCCTGCCTTCATCCATCGATCAAGTAGCTCCATCCAACACCAACATCTCTACATTCAAACTCGTAACCTCAGCAACTTAAACCCCTTAATTTTTTCTAACATCTTTAAACAAATTAACTGGCAACCTCTAAATACCCTCCCACTCGACAATGCTGTTGAGCATTTTAACTCTATCTTCCTAGATACTCTTAACTCCCTAGCCCCCCTAAGAAATAAGCGAATCAAAACTAATTCTGCACCATGGCTGACCAAAGAAACTAAACAAATTATGCATCACAGAGACAAATCCTGGAAGCTCTTATCAGAAAAATAAATTGTCCTCTACCTTACTCCTATATACCCAACTCCGCAAACAAGTAAAAAAACTTATTACCAAGGACAAAAAAAACTACTATAATAAACTTCAATCCAATAACAATAAAAACCCAAAACAATTCTGGAAATCAGTCAACTCGCTACTTCATCCCGGATCTAAAAACAACCCTTGCCCTGACCCTAATCTATCCGACAGTGAGAACTGAGCTCCCACTTCAATACCTTCTTTACTGAATCCATAGCCAAGCTAACCAAAACATTCCCTAATAACAACTCACCTAACTCCCTTTTCACTTCACCCAACAACCCAAACAACAATCCCCTCAATTTCCATATCAAACCTGTTTCCACTACTTTTATAAAAAAGCTTCTATGTAAGCTAAAGCCATGCTCTAATGCCCCTGACAACATTCCCTCTTCCTTCCTCAAACATGCAGCTGAAGGTATCACTCTCAATTAGTATTCTGATTAATAGATCCTTAAATGAGTCATATGTACCAAAACTTTGGCATTCAGCCTACATCCGACCTCTTCACAAAGGAGGCAAAACCACCACTATTTCTAACTTCCGCTCCATTGCCTTACTCTCTCGAATATCTAAAATTCTAGAAAAATGTGTCCACCACCAACTTTTACTTTGTCGAATTCAAAATCGCCTCCTAACACCCACCCAGCACGGCTTCCGTCCTGGCCACAGTACCATAACTGCCCTACTATCCTTCCTTGAAACTGTCAGTCATGCATGAGACTCTGGACTCATTGTATCCACAGTACTGCTAGATCTTTCAAAAGCCTTTGACACCATCTCCCACACTCACCTTCTTCATCATCTGGCTAATCTCAATCTCTCCCCAAATACTCTCTCCTGGTTCTCCAGTTACCTATCTGATAGATCTCAAGCAGCCAAATGGAAGAACTCCTTCTCTTCCTTCTTGCCTACACCTACTGGCATTCCTCAAGGGTCCATCCTTGGACCCGTGCTTTTCAACATCTTTATAAATAACCTTCACACCTTCATCCCTGACACCACAGTCATCCAATACGCTGATGACTCTACCTTTGTCTGCTCTGCCCCAAACTTTTCTGAACTACTGACCAAAACCCAATTAGCCTTTACCACTACAGAGAACTGGATGCACAAAAACCACCTTTCTCTCAACTCCAATAAATCCAAAATACTAGTTTTTCTCCCCTCCAAGCTTTCCTCTTTTGACAAAAACACTTTCATTGTCCTAAGCCAAACTAACACTGCCATTGAAGTGGTCCCCTCTGCAAAACTCCTTGGCATTATCATAGATGAACACCTCAAATTTGGTCTTCACATACAACAAAACATAAAGAAAACCCACCAAAAGCTAGGTATGCTATATAGGAACAATCACTTTCTTTCCATCTCCACTAGGCATACCCTGGCAACCACCTACCTCCTACCTTCCCTTCTATATGGAGCCCCTCTTCTAACCAAATTGTCTGTTACCAACACTTCTAAGCTCGAAACCTGCTATAATAAGATCTCTAAATTTGCCACCAAATCCAAAACCTCAACTCACCACTGCCTCAACCTTCACTCTCTGAACTGGTTAGAACTCCCTAACCACCTAGACTGTCTACAACTAACCACTGCTCTGAAACTAATATTCTCCCCTGATAAATGCCCAGCCTTAAAGGACATCCTTCCTCCATACAGCCCTAACAAATCACTGAGATCTGAACACCAAAACCTAATCTCCATTCCTAAACCCAAACGACCCGCTGGCCAGCTTTTACTCTCCTTTTCTCTAGGTAAAAAATGGAACTCACTGCCTCCTTCACTTAGGAATATACTCAACACTGAATCCTTCAAAACACAACTTTTTCTTCACCTATCTTCCAAATGGAAATGCTCCTGCTTTCACCCCACTTAAATTCTAGGGACTCCCCACTAAGCTCTCCTTACCCCCACTCCATTATACTCTCATACTTACTCTTATTTCTCAAAAGATCCAGAACTAGCAGACTTTAATTGACTCCAAGCATGTAAATATTGTTTCATAAAAAAAAAAAAACTCTGTCAAACTGTCTCATAATGTATATTACAGTCTTCAGCTCTCAAATGTATGAACCCTACTCTTGTATTTCACTTTGTAACCTTTATTTTCTATTTTGCAACCTATATTGTATGGTATTTCTCTTTGCAACCTTTATTTGCATCTTGTAACCTATATTGTATTATACTGTTTATGGAGCTTTTCTCCCCGGGCCTCAACTGAAAATGGGCACATGTTAAGTTGTCAATCTTGCCTTCATTCTTGCTGGATGAGTTCAGAGCCGATCCTCAGCTCCGACTCGGCCAATACTAAAGCTCGAGAGCTAATTCCACCGGCTCGAGGCTCCCCTGTATCCCACAATGCTAGGCGGTAACTACCCAGATCTCGTTTGCCGCTTAGCTGCGAGGTGCTTTCTTCTACCAGCTCTGGCAGGTTAGTGAGTTTTTCTAGTCAAAAACTTCAATTTTCTACCCCTATCCTTTCTATTTAGTTTAGTTTTTAATACAGAGTATCCCTTTAGTTTAAATCGGGTCTCCCTTGTTTTTTATCCCCTTTTTATTCCCTTTTAACTTATAGGCCTTTGGCCCACTCCCCTTTTTCCCCTGTCATTTTAGTGTGACTGGATTTTTTCCTTTGGTTAAAGGTGTCTGTGTGTTGTGTCTGTGTCCTTTGATATACAGTCTCTTTTAGGATGTGTAAAGACTCCAAGGTCTCAGGCTTCAAGAAGTGTGATTCGTGCTGTCAGAAAATGTCTCTGACAGACGGTCACACTTCTTGTGTCTATTGCCTGGGTCCTTTGCACCTGCAGGACTCCTGTGCTGTTTGCCATTCATTCAGCCCTAGAGTCCTGCAGGAACGCAAAAATAAACTTATTATTCGAGGCTTGTTAAAGCCTGAAGGCCCCTCGACCCAGTTGGCATCGGGGAAGCCTTCAAAGACTTCCAGGCCGTCGGCCGAGCTTCAAGGCTGCTTCGACATCGGCTCCGGCTGAAGTTGATGTTTCGAAGTCTCAAACCGTTACCTCGGCTCCGGCCGGAGCTGAGGTTGCTAAGACTCAGTCGGCTCCGATAGTCTTATCGGAGCCACCTTCAAAGAAGAGGTTGAGGTCCCCTTCCATCGGCTCCATCCACTCTGCTCCGGGATACCCTCTTCTGTCGGAGCAGAGCCATAGGTCCCATTCCTCTCGGTCCTCCAGGCTGTCCGACCATGACTTACAAAGGGTGGTGAGTAGACTTCTCAAGTCCGAGGCACTGGCCCAACTGCTGCATAGCCCTACTCAACAGTCAGCGGCTATTCCCTTCCCTGCTTCTATTCCTCCTCTGACTCTTCTGAGTTCGGAGCCCGGGCTCGTCGGAGCCATGGCTGTCGGTGCGTCTGTGCCGATACCTACCCTTTTGGCTCCGTCATCTGCTCCGATTTCCTCCTTGGAGGGATCTCGGCCCCGAGCTTCCCTCGTCGGTTCCGAGGGGGCGAGTGGCATCGGACCCTTGTCTGACCCCGTTCTCCCTCTCGGAGCATCAGCGCTGGTGAGTTCGGCTCCGACATCGGCCTCGGAGCCATCCCTGTCGGTGCCGGGGGGGTCCTTGTCTCCTTGGAGCGGGGACCTTCGGCCTTGGCTGATCGGGGCACCTTCGAGGTCATGCGGAGCATGCTAGACCCCGTGTCTACCCCACAGTCAGCTCCGTCAGCTCCTCCCTCTTCAGTGCCTGTGGTGGTTTCTACCCACCCCCTCGTAACAGACCTTACAGAGCCAGCTTCTCAGGTTTCCCCATTGGGAATATCCTCTTTTTCCAAGGCTTCTCCTGATCCAGTAGGAGAACCCCCTCGGAAGAGACAGTGCAAAAGGAAGCACATTGACTCCCCTGAGTCTATCACCTCTGACACTCTATCACTTGGAGGAATCTGAAGGTTCCCCTCGGTCCCCCTCTGAGAATGTCTCTTTTGCTGACATCCTTGAAATCCTTAAACAGAGGGGGAACTGGCCCGCCCTTAACCCTTCAGAGGACGAGTCGGTCTACCTTGAGGCGTTTGGCTCTCGCCCTTCCACCTCCTGGGTGTCTCCTCCCTTTGACCCCCTCATGGAAGTGGTGGCAAGGAAGGCTTGGACGACCCCTGATTCGGTGGAACCTACCCCAAGGAGGCCATCAAAATTTATTACTGCCCCAAAAGAGAAACAGTTCTTATCCAGAGGTGTCTCTGTTGATGCCATGGTGGTGGCCGCAGCCACTAAGAAGGAATTAGCCGATCCTTCGGTACCTGTCCATCCTCCTAATAAGGAGTCTAGGACCATGGACAGGTACGGTAAGCAGATGTTTTCCTTAGCGACCTTTGCCATGCGGTCGCTGAACTACTTGTGCCACTTCACCCGTCTCCAGAGGGATTTACTCAAGGATATGGGTGAGGCTATTCAGGATCCAACAGCTGAGGGGTTCCAAGACGAAATGAACTCCCAGTTGGCAACCCTGAATTTGATTGTCAACTCCTCCATGCGGCTTATCTCATATGCGGCTGATGGGGTGAGTAGGGCCGCAGGCACAGGTGTAGCTTTACGACGCCACGCCTGGATGCGGATTTGCAATTTTGTGGACCCTTTCAAGGCGTCCTTCACCAGTTCCCCCTTTGATGGCTCAACGTTGTTTGGACCTCAGGTGAAGGATACATTGACTAGGTGCGAGCAGGAAGGTAAGACTCTCTCTGCCATGGGAGTCTGTTTTTCTACCCCTTGCAGACCTTATCCCAAAGGTCAGAGGGGGGGGGTGTGGTTCCGCAAACCACAAGGAGTCTCATCTGATGCACAAAGTCGATTCCCCTCTAGAGGCAGAGGGGGGAACAACAATAGATGCCGCCCTAGGGGCAGAGGTGGTCCGCAAAACCATGGTAGCAGAGAGACTTTCTCTGACAAACCCTTTCACATCCCTGAGGAGCTGCCCAGCTGTCCACCTTTGGAGGCAGTCGGGGGAAGATTATCACTGTACCCAAAAGCCTGGCTTTCCCTCACTCAAGACAAATGGGTACAGTCTATCATATCCGAGGGTTACAAAATCCCCTTTATTCACATCCCATCCCAACCCAAAGGATCCCTTCCAGACGTTTCATCCAGTCTAAGGGAACAAGCAGCATTAGGAATATCAAAGCTGCTGTCAAAAAGAGCTATCCAACCAGTCCCAGCAGACCAGCTAGGATCCGAAATCTACTCCAAATTCTTTTTGGTACCAAAAAAAACAGGGGACTGGAGATCAATACTGGATCTCAGCAAGCTAAACAAGTATGTGAAGAAAACAACATTCCAGATGGTCACGCTACAGTCCATTCTACCCTTCTTGGGTCAGGACAATTGGATGTGCTCGATAGACCTTCAGGATGTGTACTACCATATCAAAATGCACAGACACTCCAGGAGGTTTCTCCGCTTCAGGCTGGGAGCCAGTCACTACCAGTTCAGAGCCCTGCCCTTTGGTCTCACTACAGCCCCCCGAGTGTTTAGCAAATGTATGGCAGTGGTCGCGGCTCACTTGAGAAGTCAAGGATTCCAGGTGTTTCCATATTTGGATGACTGGCTCCTTACCGCCACCACCAGGTGTCAACTTCTTCTATCCAGAGATTTCACCATCCAAACTTGCCAAGCTCTAGGCATTTCAATAAATTTCGAAAAATCTGCCTTGTCGCCTTGTCAATCTATTACCTTTATAAGCGCCACCTTAGACACAGTTCATCTTTCTGCCAGACTAACAGAGCAAAGAGCATCAGATATCCGCAAACAAGTTTACCTTCTACTTCAATGCAACAAGATCAGAGCCAGGGTAGTCTTGAAGGTATTAGGACTCATGGCAGCTACTATTACACTCCTCCCCTTAGCTCGTTTTCATATGCGGATCCTCCAGTGGATGCTGTTTTCTCAATGGTCCTTTCAACAGCTCCCGATGTCTCGCATCATCCTGCTAACCCAATCATGCAAGAATCACCTGTCTTGGTGGATCACATCACCTTAAGTTCTCCAGGGCAGACCCTTCATTCCCCCCCCCAATCGCCACGGTGACGACGGATGCCTCCCTGATCGGGTGGGGAGGGCATTATCAGGGCAGGACAGTCCAGGGCACGTGGCAATCTTTCGAGTGCCACTTGCACATAAATGTCTTAGAGATGAGAGCAGTGCTTTTAGCGTTGCTAGCCCTTCAGGACTCTCTTCCTACAGGGACTATTGCCATTCAGACGGACAACATGTCCGTAGTGTGGTACATCAACAGACAGGGCGGAACCAAGTCCTACCCCTTATGTCGAGAGGCACTCAGACTTTGGCAGTGGGCGATTTCTTCTCAGCGTTTTCTGATAGCAACGCACATTCCCGGGAAGTCCAACGTGATTGCAGACAAGTTGAGCCGGGCTATTCTCATGCCTCACGAGTGGTCTCTAAAAAAATCAGTGCTGGAAGAAATCTTTTGAAGATGGGGCCGGCCTTGCTGCAATCTTTTTGCTACTCCCCAAAACAGTAAGTGTCACGACTTCTTCACCCTCTTCCCTTTACCAGGCCAAAACACCAGAGATGCTCTAGTCCACGATTGGCCCCGGGGACTTCTGTATGCTTTCCCCCCCTTTCCACTGATCTCTCAATTAATTCAGAAAGCTATCGCCTCAAGAGTCACCATAATCCTCATTGCCCCTTACTGGCCTCGTCAGATATGGTTTCCGTTCCTCCATCATTACCTCTTGGAGCAGCCTTGGCATTTGGACCCAGTGCCAGATCTTTTGACCCACCAGTCGGGCCAGCTGCACCAGTCCCTCCAATCTCTCAACCTCACAGCGTGGTTTCTCAAATTCCTACCCTAGCCAGGCTTCCCTTAATCTCTCATTCGGTCTGTAACATCCTGATAGCCTCTCACAAGTCTTCTACCGGAAGGATTTACAATAGTAAGTGGAAGCGTTTTTCCTTCTGGGCAGCATCAAAAAATATAGACCCCTTCACTGCACCTATCCAGTCTATCCTAGACTTCCTGGCAGAGCTCTTTCATTTAGGCTCTTCCTCATCTACCATTAGAGTACAACTAGCTGCTATATCTAACTTTCATGTAGGTGTCTCGGATTCCAGTATCATGTCCCATAAACTCTGCAAAGCCTTTCTAAGAGGTGTCGTTTTGCTCAAGCCCCCAATCAAGGATCCCCCACCTCAGTGGGACTTAAATTTGGTCCTAGCATCCTTGATTCTCCCCCCCTTCGAACCTGCGGCTTCATGCCCTCTTAAGTTGCTCTCATGGAAAACTCTTTTTCTAGTAGCCATAACATCAGCTAGAAGGGTATCTGAACTTCATGCTCTTTGCAGTCGTCCTCCTTACTTCGTTTTCCATAAAGACAGGGTGTCCCTCCGAACTAATCCGTCCTTCTTGCCTAAGGTTTCCTCTGAGGCAAACCTAAACCAGACAATTGATCTCCCCGTCTTCTTCCCTGATTATTCCAACAGGTTGGAACAAAAGTTACATTTTCTAGATGTTCGCCAATTTCGATATTATTTAGACAGGACTAAACAGTTCAGGAAATCTGACCAGCTCTTCCTGTCTTATGCGGAAGGGAAATTGGAACTTCCAGTGACTAAAGTGTCCCTTTCAAGATGGCTTACCTCTATAATTACCTTCATCTATGAAATCAGACATCAAAAACTGCCTTCAAGACCTAGAGCTCATTCAACTAGGGCATTAGCTACATCTGTAGCTTTTCAGGACAGGCTACCAATAGATTCCGTTTGCGCAGCAGCCATGTGGGCTTCTCCTCATACCTTTATCTTGCATTACAAATTGGATATGGCCTCCAGAAACCGTGCCAACTTTGGTTCCACTGTTCTCAAGAGTCTGTTCCAATAAGCCACCCGGGGTAAGGTGCTAGGGACGCAGTCCCATCCAGCAAGAATGCAGGCGAGATTGACAACTTAACATTGAGAAGTTATGTACCTACCATAACGCTCCATGTTAGTTGTCTTCTTCTCGCCTTCTTTCTTGCGTCCCACCCTCCTTCCCCCTAGCCTGGACAGACCGATAGGAATTTTTGGGATCTTCCATTGGGATTTTCCTTCCCACATGTTTTACCACCTCTATTCTCCCTTTTATGTTTGTGGTAGCTTACATACAGGTTTTATATAGAGGTGAGTTCATTTTCTCTCTTCTCCATACTATGGAGACCAGAACTGCTTGGATTTAGCTATCAAACGAGATCTGAGTAGTTACCGCCTAGCATTGTGGGATATAGGGGAGCCTCGAGCCAGTGGAATTAGCTCTCAAGCTTTAGTATTGGCCGAGTCGGAGCCGAGAATTGGCTCTGAACCCATCCAGCAAGAAAGAAGGCGAGAAGAAGACCACTAACATGGAACGTTATGGTAGGTACATAACTTCTCATTCTTGGCCCAGTGGACTTCCCCAGTAATCAAACTGAAAAGAAATAAATAAAATAAATAATATGGGGTTTTGACCATGTTTCACAGAGAGTTAGGATGTTAGGAGAGTGATGGGATAACCAGGCATTGAATTCATTTGTTTTAACTGTGCTTATGTTCATGGAGTACAGAGATAGGTTTTTTTTTTTTGGAGATGATAGGATGAGGAGAGGTAGGGAGAGTAAGAGTAGGTTTGAAAGAGGAGGGGAAGTGAGGTCCAGGGTTCAGATGGATGTCTCTAGAAAGAAGCAGGATGGTGAGAGGGAAGAAATGTGTGAGGTTGGTAGAGAGGGAGATTGTGTTTCATCTTGCCTCAGGGAGACGAGTAGCTGGGGTGGTTGATTTTAAGAAGATAGGTGTTGTAGGTGTGGAGGGTTAATAAGTTATAAATGTGTGAGTGAGTTGGGGAAAACAGACGGGAAGGTGGAGGTTGGTGACTGGTGGTAATGTTGAAGTTGAGTATTGTAGGATGTAAGGTTGTATAAAAGAGGTGGAGGTAGATATGAATGATAGCAGCAAGATGTGGCTTGGCATGATGGGATATTGGCTTAATTGGTGAAGTGGTGACTAGTTGTAGGAATAGGTATATTGTATAGTAGGAAAGAGGTGGGTAGTAAAAAGGAGGTAGCTAAGATTTAAAGTATATATGGTTAACTAGAGTGGTTAAGGATGGTATAGTGTGAGTTAGTGGAGGCAGGGGGAGGGTGTGTGGTGGGAGAAGTTAATTGGATGGAGAGGAGGTAGGGGGAGTGGTTACATGGGGAATGAATAAAAGAAATGATGTCAGGGGTGGGTGGGAGTGGTGGTTGGGTAGCGGAATCAGAGTGAGCCTGAGCAAAGTGAGGGCGAATGGAATGGAGCTGAACCACGAAGTGGACCTTGTCAGTGTGCCAGCGTCAGTTAGTTGACATGAGTATAAAAATGGATCAGTTATAATTTGAACAGGGTAAAATAAACAAAAATGATTGCTAATAAGGGATGCAGAAGAGCAGGGAGGCTAACAGGAATGTATAACCGTAGCAGAGACAGGGCAATGTGATTGTGAACTAGCATAAGCCAGCAGGCAGGGAGGGAAAGAAGACCTGTGGAAGAGGAGGAGGGCCGGGGGGCCCAGTTGTGTACAAACTCTGTGTCTGTAGGCTAATAAATTATTAATCTTTGCTTAACCCTTGCTAGTAGATGATAGTTAACTTAGCAGTGCAACCAAATGTATGTTGTTTCATATGTATAGTGATGCATCAATGATTCATTTTATTTGTTCTACAGGATGGGATGCCTCCACTGGCTTGGCATCATCAGTTGGAGCAGGAATGATGAATGTGATTACATGCATTATAACACTAGTAGTTGTACCAAATTGTAATGTGTTCCTATGCCTGTAATGTTTATGATTTAGAAATAACTCTCCTCTGCCACTCTTTCTCTTGTAGCCATGGCCACCAGTGCTCATGTACACTGCATACAGCTGGTGGAGCTGCAGACTGTAGACACCTCCACTTAATGTTGCTGAAGAACTGGGGTGATGGGCATGGTACCTTGTATCTTGGACACGGCAGATTGCAAATAATTGTCCCATGCTGCCATTTCCCAGTAGAGTCATTACAGCTAGTACATCAAGTTATTGCTAATCAAAGAATGTCTTCACCAGGGTGCACTCCCAGGAGGGTAGATTTAACCCATTCATGGTGAAGAGTTGGGCTGATGCTGTCTCATCCTAGCGCACTGTGCCTGGTACACAGGCCATGATGGTTTTTGGCACACTGTACTGTTGCACATGACTTGGAGTACATGGGACATGTGCTGCTTTACAGAACTGGTGATGTGGAATATTTCTGCTGCACCACCCATATGGGACTGAAATGTGTGGGATATTAGTATGCCTGTAAATCAGCAAATTTTTTGCTTTTGGTGGTATGGATTTTCCATGGGGCTTTGGTTCATTTATGGAGCATTCACGCCACAGGAAATCTGCACTTTTAGTTTCCGTTCAGTACTTGTCACTAAACTGTTTAGTTGGTCTGTAGTGACTTGTTCTCCATCATCAGCATTTTCACCTGCAAGGTGGTTGCTACCACAAATGGAAGTGTGTGTGTGTGTGTGTGTGTGTGTGTGTGTGTGTGTGTGTGTGTGTGTGTGTGTGTGTGTGTGTGTGTGTCTGTGTGTGTGTGCATGCGTGCGTCACTATTTGTATACGCCAATAATGTTTGCAAATAATTTTTCTAATATTTATTTCTGTCTAATGGCAGAGTGGTAGCACAAATGAGAACTAGCATCTGGTCCACTGTAGTCACCATGTGGTTGTTTATTTCTTCATTTGTTTCACCTAATGTCAGTTTTGAAATAACAACTTGGGGATTGTCTTTCCTAAAAGTAAACTCTTTTATTTTGGAATCTAGCAGTATATTTAGTGCCCCCCCCCCAATTTGTCTGTGGTTGTTTCTCTTACAACACCATGGTCCGACTACAGAGACATAATATAGCTGGTAAATACCCGGTGCTGAAGTCTACAAGCATATTTTTCTTAATAACTTGGCACAGTCTGTTTAGTGTCACTTTTAATAGTCAGAAAAAAAGACTGTAATGTGAATGAATTTACAGACTCTGCTATAAATAAGAAGAAACGTAATCCACCCTTGTCATAGAATTGTTTTCTGTGTGTGGACAGCCTTTAGAGGTAATATAAATATCTAAATCTGCTGTTCTTAATGCCCACATTAGATGTTTGAACCCATATGTAATTTAAGTATTGATGTTTATAAGAGACAATTTGCATGATAATATTCCCAAGTTTGAACCCATATGTAATTTAAGTATTGATGTTTATAAGAGACAATTTGCATGATAATATTCCCAAGTTATTCTTCTAAGAGTTGTCCATTGAAGTAGTAATTGTAGTCAAACCAAGATGGCTGGAACCAGTAAAACACATATTTTAATGTGGGAAAATTCCCTACCAACAGCCATGCAGGGAGAAGTTTACACTACCTGTGGTATATATGGAACATGAAAGAGTTTTGTGAATTTAGTGAGAACTTTAATTGTAATACACGGGTTCCATTTACATGTAGTATATTTGAAAATCAAGTGAATTTTCTTGGCATTATTTGAAGTGGGATAGAGCAAAGTTTGGTGGAGAGTAAATTGTTCAGGAAGCCCTCTTTACTTAATACTACTGTGCACACAGGTAATGCTCCCCCCATTTAACTGAAGGTATTTAAGAAGAGCACGGAGACGGACCTCTTCAAATGCAGATAGTTTCATGTGTAAAGAATGATGAAACATAATGGAAAGGGGTGTAAGAAATGTGATTTGACAGACATCTATTGAGGCTGACCTGAGATTTAACAATGGAGGGTAGGACAGTTCCAGTATGTCAGGAACAGTTTAAAGCTTGTGATGGAAATTTGAGAGTTGCTCCATGCTATTTTTATTATAGTGTACACACAATGCTAAGTCAGCTAAACCAAGATGCTTTTATACAACTGGTACATTTTAGCAGTAGATTTTGAATTACAGGGGATTGATAACACTGCAGGACTACGTTTTGTTACAGGAACCTCTTACCTTGGGGAAAATGCTTTCTTGTGGAATGTAGTCTGCAGTAGTTCTTTTCATCATAAATGTTCATAATGTAATGGTTGCAGGGTGGTAGACAGGCCAGATATTTAGTGTTTCTGTAAAAAATCTTTTAAAGTATACAGTGCTTCACTAGCAGCAGCCCTTTAGTTGTTTGAGATAGATGTTTTGTACTTGTGATGACAAAGGTATTGCATTGCTACAAAAAAATGACCAGAACTTCAGCTGAAGTAAAACCTCAAACTGAAAATAAAAATTGTTTCTACAAAGGAAAAAGGCTCAAGAAATGAACTAAGAAACTCTCAAACAAAAATAATAAAACAAATCTTTATTCACCAGAGTAAATGACTTCATCAGATGTATGGTGGGACTGGCTATCAACAATGGTGTTCGCTTTTGAAGCTTAAAAATCTGAAGTCCTATTGATTTGACAAAAACACATCCTCTGGTAAATAAAGGTTCGTTTTTATTATTTTTGTTGTTGAGAGTCTTAGTTCCTTTTTTTGAGCCTTTATCAGCTGTAGAATGGAATTTTTATTTTTATAGCAGTTCATTGGTCAGATGTCTTGAATGTTCAGAATTTCAAGATTGCGATATAGAAGCAATCCTGAACAGTTAAACGTAGTGTTTTTATCATGGAGTAAAATATGTAAAGTGCTTTAATCATATATGCATTAGGATTCAGAAACATTTCTGCACTTGTGGAAACTGCAGCAGTTTCCATGATCACAAGACATGCGATTCAGACACATGTTAATTGCGGTGAGGCTAATTTGTATGTCCCTAAATATTGTGTTACAGCTAGTGCTAATAAGCACTTTCCTCTTGTGACCCTTGCATCATGTTGGCATAGGTGTTCTCATTCACTCTGACACTCACGGACACTCTATCAAACTTCTCAACTGCCCCCGATTTTGCCTCTTATAAGGTCCCTGTCCATCGTAGATCCCATCTGATTACTTTTCAGTAATGCCAGACTTTAAGTTTTGTACTTCACTTCTTGCTCAAAGTGCTTCTTAATATAAAACCTATTGGTGTATTAGTGCTTTATTTTTATTAAAAGTGCCCCTTAACTCCAATGTTACGGAGTTAAAGTAATATTTGAAACATGCCTCTGGTGTCACCCAGTATTGCAGGCTCATTGGTGTGGAGGAGTTGAGAGGTGTGGCTTCCACTCATCACACACAAGTACTCACATTGTACAAGGGACATATCCTCTGTCTCTCTCTCTCTCTCTCTCTCTCTCTCTCTCTCTCTCTCTCTCTCTCTCTCTCTCTCACACACACACACACACACACACACACACACACACACACACACACACACACACACACAAATCCACTTAAACCCATACAGATATAAGCACCACCCCCACCAGTACCTTTCTGCAGATGTTACCTGATCGTACCTTTTATGTAATCTAATTGACTACATTGAGCGTCCTCAGTTTTTGTAACCATCTTAGGGCTTACCCCTGGTGGTAGCCCTTTCTGAATCATGAATGTTGTCAGGATAGCTATGGTGTCTTGTTGCATTTAAGATATTCCTTATATGGCTAGTGGTGGTGGAAACAGGAATTTAGCCTTAAAGAAATTGGAAGCAACTATAATATTTAGATACTGTAATTCACATCCAGTAAGATTAAATACAGTTGGCTACAATTAACATCCCAAATCTGTATTTTTTTACTGATGTCTGAAAGAAAATATATTAATTTAATTACCAAATTGTTTAAGCTGGCAGACTTTAAATGTTCATTGAAGTATTTTATGATAGGTGAGAAGCTAATTGATGTCATTATTTAAACTGCATTTATGAAACTGTTCTTTATTCTCTTGTTCTTTTATGCTGTTTTTTTGATGTATGCAATGGGTTACACTTATTTGCTATATCGCCTTCTGAAAATCTCCCTACCTTGGTAGCGAGGAAGAAAAAGTAATGGCTTCTCATTATCTGTATTGTTTTTCACAAATGAGTATAATTTTATCTGAAAGGCTTATGAGCTCGTGGCTCTCATCCAGTTAAAATCACTGTCTGGTATTGTGGGGAGAATGAAATGCAAGAAATGTGCTGTTTTTGTTAACAATAAATAGTCCAATGTGTAAACGTACAGCTGATTGTCACAGTAAAGTGCTGTACTTTGCTGTTTTTGTACAGTCTATTTTCTGACAAAGTTTTATACTAATCATAAAAAGCAATCACCAAACAGTCCTCTGACCAAAATGATGGGAATGCTCTGCTATTCTAGGCTTATTGTATTAAAAATGTCTGTATTGCTGTATTGTATTTTACTTTTCTATGTCTACGGGCTGTAACAGTTTGTAAACTGTTTAAAGCTGACTTGTACTTGCCGAGTTAAGAGATTTTGAAATATAAAAATGTAAATAACCACGTTCACTGCAAAGAATTTTATTTGGCAAGTAGCTGTTTAGACTCAGACTCACTCACATTGATGTCACTCACATTGATGTATCACTTTCAGGAGCTGCAATTTTGCGTATTTAGTGTCTTCATTAGTCATCTCTCACTTCAATTTTGTCTTTAACCATTTTGTACAAGTAGAGCATGCTGTTACATATTTGTTTAAAGAATAGTAATCCGTCTGAGTTACTGAAACCTTTTTCTTCATAGGTTATCGCTTCGGAATGCTGTCATGGTTTATTCATCTCGTTTTGGTAAAGATGGACAATTTGCTGCTGACCAAGTCATTTTAAAAAGTAGACTGAACATAGCTTTTATACACAACGTATTTTATGCAAAGAAACTAAATTCATTCTGTATCATGAACTATTTATAAAATAAATCATAGTGTCTGTTTTTGTTTTCCTTTTGTTTGTTTGGGGGGGGGGGGGGGCAGAGGCTGAATAAGCCAGCCAGCCATTCATGAAATAGACATGGGACTGGTATATTTGCTTGCTTTTGTGGTGCGTTTTAAAATGGACCCAATGTGCAATTGTCAGGTATGACCTAAGAATGGAAGTCATTCACAGAATATTTCATTTTCCTGATTTATGAAGTTACAAAGTAGGATTAACTGATTTGGAAAAAAGTGTAAATTAGAGAAAGTAGCCCTTGAGATCAGATACCAGTAGTATTTATTTGTACCAGACATGCTATAAAGAAAGATAGCAGAAGTGATGATAGACAGCAGAAGTGATGATAGACATTGTGTTTGTTATCTTTGAGGTGGAAATCCTTATGATGATTATAATCCAAGTCTTAAAATGCACGATTTTCAGAACTCTGGAAAGTCAAGCCAATAAGTAATGTCCATGTGTACAAACAATGAATAAAAGCACAGAAAATTGTACAAGATATATCCAGTACCAGCCATTTTAGCACAATAGTCCTTCTTGCAGAATTTTTACTGGCATTGTGCTTTATGAAATGAAGCAGAATATTGTAAAATTCTACTGTCCAACAAAGTAGTGTGATCTTGCATCAAAGAATGGGCAACAGACTCCCTTCTAACAATACTTTTTTTCTTCCCTTTTATATGTGGGGATATCGCACATCCTATTAATTGGACTATTAAGTATTGTGCAAAATCACGGGCTATGAGACTCCTTGTTAAAGTTTTTTTTTCTCAGATTTTTGCATATAGTTATAGATAGTAAAATTTTTGTGATGCTCACTGTAAGAAACAAGGTGTAAACAAAATGAAAAGTCAGTTGATAACTAATGTACTACTGTATGAAGTTCCAAAATAACAGCTACAGGAATGCATGGACTGTGATTTCATATCTTTTTAAGACCTTTTACTGTAAGCAGGGAGATGGAACAGAATACTACATTTACACGGACACATTGCATGGTAGTATTTATCATTTTTAGTGCTACACTGACATTGTGTCTAAAGGCCTGATGAGATTTCATGAAGCCTTCTAATTGTTTTGATTCTTTAATCTGCTGTACCCAGTTCAATAACACCTTTTTGTTTTGTCACCAATCTTAGGAGTGTTCCCAGCTATGGCTGATGTACACCGTAATTTCCCACTAAAAGCCAGGAGAGCACTCCTCACCCTGTGCTTCACAGTTCTTTTCGGACATTCACAGGGTTTGAAACTTGAGCTTAAAGTTATTCATTGAAAAGTTCCTGCGTCTGATGCCGTGACACAAGATCCTTGCTGGGATGAGGAGCACATTGTCAGCACTGACATAAGTTCCAGTATTTTAGCCTGGTTATTGGCAGATAGAAGAAACATGCAACCTACCAGTCTGCAAAGATGGTGGCAGTTGAAGTTTCCTAGTGTGCAAACTTGCAGGACATTCCCTTGCACAATCCAGGGCCTGAGTTAAAACAGTGAAAAGGGACTGAGAGAACTGAAAGATGTATTGCTAATAACCCTGTCCTACCAAGTCTGCCCACAAGGCAGCCTGTTGGACCTTCCATGTCATCAGTTCTACTTGATTAGAAACAATTGAGTGTTTAGCCCATTGAAGGAAAGTAGTAAGAGGGCCTTTTTGGAGGTTTATCTCCCTTGTGTCAAGCTCAAAGTGTATCTCTGGGAATTCACACAGGATCCACTAAGTAGCTTGAGCAATCCCATAACCAGTTTTCACACAGGATCCACTGCTAAGTAGCTTGAGCAATCCCATAACCAGTTTGCCTCAGTGTTGTAGTCATTGAAGATGGCCTTCTATTCATATGTTGTTGTATCCAGAACATGAGGGAGTCTGCCTCTGGTTGACTTGTATGTCCGGCCATTATACAACAGATAGATGTTACTGCAATGGTGCATACGACGGTCTGCTCACTCAGTGTACATCAGCCATAAACTGACATCTGGTATAAAGCGGACATCGGCTTGCACCTACCTCAGAACTTTTCTGCTGCCTGTGTGACTGCCAGCTCTGGTCGTCGCTCACTTCGAAAGTGACTTTGTGCCTGTCCATGTTCAATTAAGTATCCCATTGGGGTTTTGTATCTTTTTGCTACTGTGTTGTGGGTTTATGTCGGATAGAAAGGGCAAGTGTTGGTGTGGAAAGCAGATTCGACATAAAGACTCATATGAGCTCTTCTTATTCTGTCTAGGCTAAGACAGTGACCACACCTCTTGTAAAACCTGTCAGGCCTTTGTTCCCAAAACCCTTAGAAGCCATGTTGCTACTCTAAAACTTTACCTTGAGAATCAGAGGCTGAAGTAATTAGCTAATGATATGGCTCCAATGTTGCGATCCTTGGAAATGGCTGCAAAAAAGGCCAAGCAGACTAGGCCTGATCCTATGACTGCGCCCTCTATTCTGACCATACCTCTCAAGGCCAATGAAGGCCTGGAGTCTGAGTTGGAACCTGCGGACCTTCCACTGACCGGTACCTGTGAGGAAGCAGTTAAGGAGTCCGCTAGCATGTCCATGAGGGAGTCGCATGCGTCCAACTTGGGCACCGGGAGGGAACCAAGTCTGATGATTTCCGAGGGCCTGCATGGAGTTACCCAAATAGTGGTTGGAGAAGATGATACTTCGAACGTCGTTGAGTGTCACCCAACGTCTGGACCTCCTTCTCTACATCGCATCTTTGACACTTCTGTATCGGATGCTCCCAAGAAAAAGAAGCAGAAAAACAAACATTCTGCTCTTCTGGAGCAGACAGTGCCATCAAACCAACCCCCTGACTAGTGGCCCTTAACTCATGGCCTACTTGATGCTTTCTTAGCCTTACACCAGGCCTCTGCTCCTGCCCAGGCCCCTTCAGTTTCCACTTCTAAGGGTAAACTATTTCCTGATATTTCTTCTGAGGAAGAGGATTCCTCATGGGATGAATCCTTCACTTACACCTCTCAAATTGCCTCTCCTCTGGGGTATGCCTCCCCAGAGGAGGAGTCAAATGGAACTGATTCGCCTGGGGAAGACATTATATTTGGGGCAACAATAGTACAAATTAAGGCCTTTTTTAAGTGGGACTGCAGTCAGGTTACTGAAACTCGGAGGTATTATGACCTCTTACAAATGGAGTCCACTAACCCGTCTGCGGTTCCTCCTGTACATCCTGCATTCTTGTATGCCTTTCTGGCTCCTTCCAAAGCCCCAGATTTTCAACCCCCTGCACCAAAGCGCTCAGATGGGTTTTATAAAGTCCCTGAAGATGCCAAATTTGTCTTCAAGGCCCCTTCCGCAGATGCATCAACTATTTCTATGGCTGCAGACAAATCATCTAAGCTTCTTCCCCCCACTTCTTTTCTTCCCTCAGATAAGGAAAGTAGAATAATGGAAAGGTTGGGCAAAAACGTCTATACCTCAGCCACTTTAGCTGTGAGAGTTATAAACTACCAAACTGATATGGCCAACTAACTCCTTGGTCTTGCTGAATCTATTAAACAATTGGGTGACCTACCTGATTCCCCCAATAGAGCTAAGATTTCCAGTCTGTTAAATTCCTGCAGTCAGGTTACTAGACACTGTATATAAGGTGTAGTTGTGACATAGTGGAAACTTCAGCTAGATCTGCTGCCTCAGGATCGGCTATTAGGGGTGCTTCTGGCTTAGGTTACAAACTTTGCCAGATGATATTAAATCAAAGTTAATGGATGCACCCTTGGATAACAAGGCCTTGTTTGGTATAGCTGCAGCTGAGCTGTTTAAGGCCTTTCAGGTGAAGGGTAAAGAACATCAGGACCTCAGACACATCTTTGTGTCCCTGGTTCCTTGCTTTCAGAGGAACTGTCCAGCTAGAACACGATTCCAGGAAGCATACCTCTTCCAGGTCTTTCCCCTCTACTCCAGTTCAGAAATGGCCCTTTCAGGCCAAACCTGGAAGTCTGTGACTGGTCCCAGCTACCCCCCCCCCTCTCCCTGTCCTTTCCTGCCTTGGAAACATTACCCAGGACTCTTGGGTCCTCCGAATCATAAAACAAGGTTATTTCATGGTGTGGGAATCCAGACCAACTTTCAAAGGTATTCTTCAACCTCCTCGAGATCAAATGGCGTTCTTTCCACCAGTCCTGCAGGCCATCCTCTCACAAGGTACAATTCAGGAGGTTCCCCTACATTTAAGAGGGAAAGGAATCTACTCCAGAATGATGTTCATCGTGTTTCACTGTTGCAGTCATGACTGTAGGGTTCTCCCCTGCCGGCAGGCAGTCCTCGGTCGGCCAGAATCCCAAAGTCTGGGTCCGGCGTCGGCTGTTCAGCCATGCTCCCTGACGTCAGAGCGCCAGGAGTACAAAGCTGACAGCCGACGCCATGTTCTCCAGTCTTTCTTGCCGTGCGGTGATAGCAGTTCGCAAGTGCTGGTCGGCTGACTCCTGACAATCTTTTCTGAACAAACTTCAGTCCGAAGACTTTCTTCTCCTACTCAAAGCTAAGTACCCCATTGGGGAAACTTTTTTTCTTGCTCCAGTCCTATGTCAGAAAAGGTAATAATTGTATTTCATGTGGGAAGCAAATACCTCATAAGGATTTTCATTCTTACTATATTCCTTGCTTAGGCCCTGACCACAACGTAGCTAGTTGTTGGTTTTGTGCTAGATTCAATCAACGTACAATTAAACGGAGGTACGATTTTGCATTTCATTACTTCGGTAGGCGTTTTAATTACAAAATGTTGTCGGATATGGTTCCGGCTACCGGAGTTCACAAACGATGCAAGGACAAAGACAGGCCTCCGAAGTCCAAATCTGACGATATCGTTCAAGCAGAGCCAGCTTCAGGTTCGGCCGTCGTCAGTGAGGCGCTTTTGCAGCCCCTGTCGTCGGCCATTTCGGAACCGATGGCCGAAACGGACTCCCACGAGGAGCCAACTAGGCCTTTGAATATTTCTGTTGCAGGACCTTTGGACAATACTCCTTCGGATGGGTCCGGAGCCACTGTGCAGGTACCGGCTTCCGAAGGGGTTTTCAGGCCTACTCAGCTTCTAATAAAGGCAAAGCCAAAGACAAAGGCAAAGACTCCTTCCAAATCAAAGACTGCAACTCAGGCCTCTTCTGATCCGGCTCCCAAGTCGCAGAAACCATTACTTAAAATGGCGGAGGACTTACTTACTATGATTAGGGGTTCGCATCCCCCTCCAGATAAAAGGCCAAGGCAGGAAGTTTATTATGACTCCTCTTATTAGGCTTCTGTTTCTTCAGTTTCTTCTTCTGACCAGGAATATTCTTTCCCTCCTTATGAGGATTCTGATGCTGAGGAATCCATTCCTTCAGCTTCTCCCCCTGAGGATTTCTCTTTTGGGGAAACTTTGCATGAAGTGAGGGAACATTTCCACTGGGAAGGACAGGAGTATTCGGAATCTAAGAAAAGACTAAGGGATTTTCTTCTTCTTCCCCAACATAGACCCCTGGCTATTCGTCCTATTTTGGATATTGTGGATGATGCTTTTTTGGAGGCTAACTTAACCCCTGACTCTTTTCCTCCAGCTCCTGTTAAGCCTGACAGCTATTACAGGGTTCCTGATTACCACCAGTTTTTATACAAGAACCCTACTGCTGACCCTGAAACCATTTCTCAGGGTCCTAAGGGAGTTAAGGCCACTTCTGCTAAAAAACCCATTCCCACTGAGAAGGATTCCAGATCTTTAGAAAGATGGGGCAAAAAAGTGTACACTTCTGCTACTTTATCTATTAGGGCTTTAAACTGTCAGGTTCATATGCTGAAATACCAGCAATTTCTCCTGTCTGTATTAAAACAAAAGATAACTTCCATTTCCGCCTGTACAGATGATAAGGAATTACATGACTTAATGCATGCCACTGAACAAGTTGGGAAGCATGGTTTACACTATGGATTTGATGCCTTGGAGGCTTCTTGTAGGGCTGCTGCCTCTGGCACAGTAATTAGAAGGCATGCATGGTTAAAGGAACAAAATTTGCCAGATCAAGTAAAAGCTAAGTTATTGGATGCTCCTGTTCAGCATAATGTTTTGTTTGGATCTAAAGCTAAAGAGGTGATTAAAAAGATGGAGGACAAGGCAAAATCCATGCAAACAGTCTTACAAGTACAGCCACCCAGATTTAGTAGGAATTGGCCTACAAAAAATTGGTCCTTTCCCAATTCAGACAGGCCTCAGAGGGGTAGATACAGACGCTCTCGAGGAAGGCCTCAAACACAAGCCTCTTATAGACCAAGACAGTGGACTGCTTCCACCCCTAGGGGAGGAGAGGACAGGTCGCAAGCTCATAGGAAACAGACTCAATGACTCTCTCGGTTGGGCTGCAGGAACTTCTTGCCTGGAAGCCCCTCTCAGAGGAAAACTTTCTCTTTTTCACCTAAATTGGACTCATAACCCAAGACAAGTGGGTTCTGGATGTGGTTTCGGTTACAAATTCCATTTTCATACCCTACCAAGGCCAAGCGGATGGCCAGATCTTCCAAAACATCAATGGACAGAGGCCTTAAACCAGGTGGAAGCTCTCTTGGCTATGAAAGCCATAGAACTAGTTTCACTTTCAGAGATGGGACAAGGTTTTTTACTCGAGGCTCTTTCTAGTCCCCAGGAAGCAAAATTCATGGAGACCCATTCTGGATCTGTCAGTCTTGAACACTTTTCTAGACATACCAAAATTCAAGATGCTTACTCTACAGCAGCTACTTCCAGTGCTGACCAAAAATGCATGGATGGTAACTTTGGATTTAAAGGAGGCATATTTACACATTCCCATCAGGCAGGAATGCAGAAAATACCTCAGGTTCAAGGACGGATCGAGGCACTTTCAATTCTCTGCGCTGCCCTTTGGATTGTCTACTGTGGCCAGGGTCTTCACCACATGCCTGGTTCCAGTAGTAGCTTATTGCAGACTCAAGGGAATTCAAATTTACCCTTATCTGGACGACTGTCTTATTCAGGCAGACAGCAGGGATGTCTTACTCCAGCATCTACAGTTTGTTCTGAATCTTCTCAAGTTCCTGGGATTCACTGTAAACATAAAAAAGTCAAATTTGACACCCTCACAACAGATAATTTTTCTGGGCGCTTCTCTAAACACAACAACCCAGATGGCATTTCTGACATACGAAAAACAGTTACAGCTGGCTTCAACTTTCAAAACCTTGGCAACTTTAACTCCGCTATCTGCAAGGAGATTCCTGCAGGCTTTGGGTTGCATGGCCTCCTGCATCCTTCTCGTACCATATGCAAGACTACATATGAGGAAAATACAGTGGTACCTAAAAAGTGTATGGTCTCATCATTGCCACAGTTTGGACATACTGATCTCTGTCCTGCCTTGTCTTCAAAAGGAATTCCTTTGGTGGTCCAAGGCATGTACTCTAAACAAAGGAAAACCCTTCTGTCTGCCTCCTGCCACTCCGATACTAACCACGGATGCCTCAGATTATGCATGGGGAGTCCATTTTTGGAGCAACTGCCTGCAGGGCCTTTGGACAAAGGATCAGAAGCACCTGCATATCAATTTAAGGGAAATGTTAGCCGTTCAGAAAGCTCTTTTGGCCTTCAGGAATCTTCTACAACCAGGACAACTACTGATACGAACAGACAACACCACAGTTATGTGGTACATAAACAAGCAAGGGGGGATCTCATTCCTACCCCCTTTGCAGACTAAGCTCTTTTGGCCTTCAGGAATCATCTACAACCAGGACAACTACTGATACGAACAGACAACACCACAGTTATGTGGTACATAAACAAGCAAGAGGGATCTCATTCCTACCCCCTTTGCAGACTAGCCATGGATCTGTGGAACACAGCTCTAGCTTGCAATCTGGACCTTCAAGCTCAGTTTCTACCAGGAAAGCAAAACTTCCTGGCAGACAGTCTGAGCAGAAACCTTTCGGACCCACACGAGTGGATGCTGGACACCGAAATATTCAAGATGATAACAGCAGTCTGGGGATGTCCTCACATAGACCTCTTTGCATCCCACCTCAATCATCAACTACAGATTTTTTGCACCAGGACTTTCCACAAACTAGCTTGGAAAGTGGATTGCACTATCATTCAGTTGGAGAAACCTCTCGGGATATGCCTTTCCGCCTCTTCCTCTTCTTCCACGGGTATTATTAAAGATCAGACAGGACAAGCCCAAGATGATAATCTTGCTGGCCCCAAATTGGCCTCGACAGTTTTGGTACCCAACTCTGAAAAACCTTTGTCTGGAGCCCCCTTGGGTTTTTCCACAGACTCCGAACCTTCTGTCCCAACACCAGGGTCAGGTTCTACACTCCCATGTCAGAACTCTCAGCCTGGTGGCCTGGTTAATCCAGGGTCTTTGATTCATTCTCTCCTACCCAAGCAGGTTATGGATGTCATTTTAGAAGCCAGATGTCCTAGCACTAGAAAATCTTATGCAGGAAAATGGAAAAGATTTTGTTCCTGGATGCAGGCTCAGGATTCTGATCCTCTTCTTCCTAACATTCCTTTGATTTTACTTTACCTAACAGACCTCTTACTTAAGGGTCTCTCTTTCTCTTCCATTAAGATACATGCCTCTGCTATTTCTGCTCATTATAATACAGACCCTCCAATCTTTTCCCACCAGCTCATGAGACAGTTTCCAAGAGGAGATAGGCCCCCTAGATCTCCTCCCATTCCTGCTTGGGATCTCAACTATGTTTTGGAAAAGCTCACCTTACCTCCTTTTGAGCCTGCTGCCGCTTCTGACATCAAGTTTTTATCTTGGAAAACAGCCATCCTGTTGGCTCTGACCTCTGCCAGGAGAGTTTCAGAGTTGCAAGCTCTTATGGCTGTGGAACCTTGTATTATTTTTCATCAAGACAGGGTGTCTTTAAGGACTAATCCTACTTTCATGCCTAAGGTGGTTTCTAAAGTGGCTTTAAATCAAACTATTCACTTGCCAACTGTTTTCCCCACTCCTCAAAATAAAGGGGAAAGGATCTTACATTCCTTGGATGTACACAGACAACTACGTTTTCACCTGGACAGAACCAAGGACATCAGGAAATCAGAGCAATTGTTTGGTTCTTATGCTTCAAGTTCCCAAGGTAAAGCCATTTCAAAACAGACCATTTCTAAATGGATTGCTCATGGAATCAGATTTTGTTACACCATGGAAAGCAAATCCCAGGGAGTATACGGACTCATTCCACCAGAGCTGCTGCCACTTCAGCTGCCTTCCTCAGGGGAGTTCCATTTTGGAAGCTGCAACTTGGAGTTCAGTGCATACTTTTTCAAAGCACTACAGTCTACCTCTCTACTCTAAGTCTAAGTCGAGGGCAGGCTTTGCTTCTGCAGTTTTGCAGGGCCTTTTAGCTGCCCCTTCTACTTTATGACCACCTCCCCTTCATTCTGCTTTGGGATTCTACCCTACAGTCATGACTGCAACAGTGAAACACGATGAACATAGTACAGTTGTGTACACCTGTCCCCTCTTATTTTTACTTTTGTGTGGTTCCTTTAATTCACCATTTAATTCACCATTCTTCTGAGGTGTATTTGCAAACGGTATGGGACCTTACTCATTTTGGGACTCCTGACATCTGGGGCAAGAAAAACTGGAGAACATGGCATCGGCTGTCAGCTTTGTACTCCTGGTGCTCTGACGTCAGGGAGCATGACTGAACAGCCGACGCCAGACCCAGACTTTGGGATTCTGGCCGACCGAGGACTGCGTGCCAGCAGGGGAGAACCCTACAGTCATGACTGCAACAGTGAAGGCACTCGAACATCTACATTTATGGTAAGTGTACACAACTGTACTTTCCTAATCCCCAGGAAAGAAGGTCCTTGGCGACCTATCTTGGATTTGTTCCATCTGAATGCTTTTCTCAAGGTCCCCTCCTGGATGCTGACACTTCCTACTCTCCTTCCACAGACCTTCATGGTGTCCTTAGATATAAAGGATGACTACCTCCATATTCCTATCAATTAACTTTTCAGGAAATTCCTTTATTTCTTTGTGGGCTCCGAGCATTTTCATTTCTGTGCTTTGCCATTTGGTCTCTCTGTGGCCCCAAGAGTGTTCATAAAGTGTCTACCTGCAGTCATTGCCTTTGCCAGAAAGCAGGGGATCCAACCCTTCCCTTATATGGACGATATTCTCATCCAGGCATTGTCCCCTCAAATAGTCCAACAGCACCTGGACTACACCATCTCCCTTCTGAGACACCTGGGGTTTACCATAAACCTTCAAAAATCTTCTCCGATCCCATCCCAGGATCATGTGTTCTTGGGATGTAGGATTCTCACAGAATAAATGATGGCCTGTCTTCCTCCAGAAAAGATCCTATCCCTCACCTCTTACTTTCAGGGAACTCTCTCTCTCTCTCTCTCTCTCTCTCTCTCTGTGTGTCTCTCTCTCTCTCTCTCTCCAATCTCTGTTGGATAGGGGGTTTCTGAGGGTCCTGGGATTCATGGCCTCCACCATTCCCATGGTACCCTCATGTTATGCATACAGCAGCATATGAATAGAAGGACATAGTATAGTTGCGTTAAATCTGCTGTATGGTCTCTCACCTTGCCTTCCCCCGACTTTTACCTGACTCCTGAGTACCCACTCCAGAGTCACTGGTTCCCAGCGGCATTCAGTTTTGAGGTAGGTACATGTTGACATCTGCTTTATACCTGACATCTGTTTATGGCTGACCTACACGGAGTGATGCAGACCATTGCATGTACCTTCGCAGTAGCATTTATCTGTTGTATAATTGCCGGACGTACAAGTCAAACAGAGGCAGACTCCCTCATGCTATATGGATACAGCAGCGTATAGAAGAGAAGGACATCTAGAGTTATGGTAAGATTTTACCCAACTATACTTTCCCCAGCACGTGCACAGTGGTTGTACTCGAGACTTAGGAGCCCATTCTTTAGGCATCCCACTGACATTTCCCAGCAGTGGTTCAGGAGACCATGTCCTAGATCCTATGGCCCTGTTATGAGCACATGCATCCATGGAGTGTTTGCCCTCCAGTTGTGAAGCTAATGGTGCTGGCTGGTCATCACTTTCTTTGGCACTCTAGGAAGAGGATTCAGGGGGGAAAGAATACCTTGTCTCTGAGATGGGAAAGGACATTGTCTTCCTGTCTTTGTAGTCCACCTAATGAGTCCCTCACTTTCAGAATCTGTCTAGCATAGGTCCTAGAAACTACAACACCTTTCTACCTTCCAGCCTGATGGATTCAAAAAACTGGACAAGAGAGTGATTTTCTGTTACATGTTGTGTCTTAACAGATTTTCTATGCATGTGCTAATCCTTCCTTATGAATCAGACAACAGACAAGCTGACCAACCTCCTTGACTCTTGGACAAAGGAAGATCTGGTGAAGACACTGCTTTTGGCAGTGGGCTTCCATATGGCCCAGTATAACTTTCTACTAATGCTATGGTTTAAGCATAAAGCTCTGATATGCAGGTTGGCAAGGCTCAGTTTCTCATTCCCCACTGAGTTCAGATAAATCCCCCCTGATGTCCCTTTCAGAAAATGTTCTTATTACAAGCTTTTCAGTACTTCCAGCTGCTTTTCCTTCTTCCAGGTCACCATGATATTCTGGGGTATTTTCATATTGATACAGTGATCTCCCATTAAGTCCTAGAAAACATCTGGAGTCTTTGCTTGATATCAGGAAGCACTTTTTCCTTCCCATAAAACAAAGCTTGGGCTACGGTGTACAGAAGCAATAACTTCCCAGCAACAACACAGACTTAATTGATGTAACCAAGGTTTGGGTTACTTTAAACCAAAAGTAACAAATAATGTACCAAGTTACAGACATTCATCAACTGTTATAATCCTGCCTTTAGTCTGATCAAACATAATAAATAATGGATAGTATAATGTTTTCATCATGCAGTGCTTTGTCACTCAGACCTTTCCTAAAGTAGGCCTGTTCCATATTCCACGAAGGCTGGACTGACCACTTCAGAAATGCTACTTTTTTTGTTAGTAGATTTTTTTACAGTGAAGAAGACTCCCAAGTGTCAGGCTGTTTTGCCTTTCCCAAATGTTTTGACAAAATATGCTAAGCAAGGGGAGTGGCATGGCCAGCAATCATAACAATGGCTACTTTCTAAGGCTGGCAGTGTATGACCAACTCTGTTCAGTCCATTTTGGAAAGTCCTCCAAGAAGAGCTCACTATAGGCCACATTTTCATAGTTTTATATCCTCCCCTCAAAAGATCTTCTTTTTAGAGTCCACATAATTGTCACATTGCTTTTGGGCTAGTTCAGATTTTGTTTTTCAAATGGGTTATAGAGACATTCCATCATTTATAAATAGAGCCATGATATATATTTTTCGTCTTCCTGATTCTGAAGTGGATGGATGATTTCTTTCTAGTTCTGGAACTCTGATTTCACTGAGCACACAAGATATGTTGAGCTACAGGGAGGGACTCTCAAGTAGGTCTTGTCTGCTGCTGCTGCAGGTCATCTGGACAGTGCTAGTAAGTGATGATTTCTGGCATGCCATTGTCTGTAGACCATGTAGGACTTTTCTTGCAATACTGTAATTGGGCACTACTTTCAGAGTGCATCTGTCTGGTCTGCTGTCTGCATCCAGTGTTTTACCAAGGGTCTAGCCATTATCGGAGTCTGTGATGCATGCACTGGGGATAAAGTTGTGTCTTCCCTAGGCATGTAAATGGAAACTACAGGGTAAGTTAGATTCTGCAGTGCAGAGACTATTTTATTGGATGAGCAATGTTTGAGCAATTGCAAATGTATTTAAACACAACCTGAAATCAACTGACAAGATATTTTGAGATTTTTCTTATGGGAGTTTGAATTCCCATACAGAACAGAATTACTTATGACCACTGGGCACATTCAGCTTATGTGTATTTGAAGAAGGTCCCTGAATTTTTTTCTGATTTCTCCTTGACAAGTGGCTGTGACAGTACCTTATTTGCTACTTTGCTCAGTCGCAAGTGTATTTTAAGAGCTTGAGAGCTGTTTTGAGCCTTTCTTTAAGCTGCAGATAGCTGCATAGCCATTGTGCCTCATCTTATGAAAGATTCCATCACAAAGTTCCCAGAAGACCTTCCCAATTAATACTGTTGTGTCATTGATCTCATTCAGGTTTAGGGGAATGCATTAACATGAAAAGACAATGGTTGAGAAACAGCATAAAGAGGCAAGTCTTTTTTTTGTGTGCATGTTAGTAATTACATTTTTTTTCAGGGGGAAAAAACATATTTGTATTTATTTTACATTTCTTGACTGATATAGTCTGACTGGATACATGCCCATTTTCAGCGGAGGCCTGGTGAGAAAAGCTCCACTTGTGCAAAAACAGAAGAAAAAGATGCACTATTTCTCAAAGTTTAACAAGGTACAAACAGGAAAAGCTGTCAATTATAAAATAACTAATTTGAAATGTAAGATGGTCCTCATAGTTTGCTAATAAGCAGTTGAGTAAAGAAACCTCAATTGTAGGGTTGGGTTATATATGTCTGGAGGCTTGTAAGCTCGAAAAGAAAAAAAAAAAACTTATGTTGCTAATCGTTTATCTCAGTGTTATCTACCTAATCATAATGTCTAAATTCAACAGCAAATGCATGGTGTGCAGCAAAACAGAAATTCTACACTTTCTTCAGCTGATCTAGTTTTTGAATTATCATGGATCATCGTTGTATTATTACACCCCTGACAGAAAATAAAATTTCTGCAGCAGGTCTGGACTGCTGGGGTTTTCGTAGAGTGATATTAAGCTATGTAGTTACCTTTCTGGAGTTGAGCTTTGCAAAAGCATGCTGAATACATCAATTATTTGGACATAAATTAACACAAGTAGGATTATTTTCATCCAATATTTTCAGAAGACCAACTTTTAGTAATAGTTATTTACCCATTCAGATTGCTCATCCATTTTTCCTGAAAAAGGGACTAAAGGCCACTTTGTGTCTGGCACATATGGTCTCTGATGACAACATTTTTAATATAGAATGTGACAAGCAAGAAAATATGTTCTTAGACAGAGGCTATCCTTAAAAAAAAAACAAAAAAAAAAAACTAGCCACCAATTTAAAAAGGGAGATTATAATCAGCTTCACACCTCTTTTGGCAGTGGAGAAATGACATAAGGGTGATGAAATGAACATTTGTAGTGATAAACATGATACCCCCCACAAACTTCTGAGACAGTCATCTGGTAAAGGACAGGAAAAACTGGTAAATTTTTATGGCCATTGACCTGTTTATTAAGTTGAAGACCCTCACTTCCCTCTTAAATCTGCAAAGAACATTAAGCATATATTAGAAAGGAACATTTTCATTAACAAGTAGAAGTCTACCAAGAAGAGAGGAACCCGCAAATGTGGGTCTTGTAAACAATGCTCATACATCTTTACAGGGGATACAATGAGTACTGAGGGTGCATTTTATAGAAATATATAATTACAACATGGTAATTATCACTCCAGAGGCCTTGACTATCTCGTGAAAAGCTCCAGTCATTCCAGCTTTTATACTGGAAAAGCTGAGAGGACTTTGGGCAAAATAATTTACTCTTAACAATATTATAAGTTTTCATAATGTTAACAATGCCAATCACTGGTCTGTAGTTGGTTTCTAAAGTTCGAGTTTGAAATTTTAGAAGAGGTCACTCCAGATTTAAGAGGGGAACATGGGAATACAGACTGGAATACAAAGAATTGTTATGGCAACTTCAGTTAAAACCCTCAGATTTGATCAATCACATTTTGGTAGCTCCAGTACTGAACATTATATTGGTCAAATTATAAGAGTATATATATTTTTTTAATTTTTAACTTATGATCAGGATCTGCAGTCCATATTTTTGGTTTATTTATCCTTGATTTGAACTGGCAGTAATTTGCAAGTTTTTTTTTTTTTAACTAAGCCACTATTGTGAACAGATGTATTGATTCCATGGGAGAACAAAGTATTTTCTTATTTTGCAAACACACCAAAGGTGAATGAACGCCAGGAATACAGGATACTGTGCTGGAAACACTTAATTTATTGACATAAAATAGGTTGAGCGCTTTCTACTTCAATTATGATATATAAGCGTCATGATTCCATGCTATGATGTTCTGAAGAAGACAGATTTACTTCTGTAGAAAGCGCTCAACCTATTTTATGTCAATAAATTAAGTGTTTCCAGCACAGTATCCTGTATTCCTGGCGTTCATTCACCTTTGGTGTGTTTGCAATTTTGTTGTTTCGCTGGGATTATCATTTTTATTACGTTATTTTCTTATTTTACATTTTATTCAGATCAATGGGTGCTATGCACCTTTATTCACTTGACATGTGATTTTGAAATGAAATTTTTAACAAGATCTAAAATTGATTAGTTATAAATAATTTAGTTTATTTGAAATAGTAGTTTTTTTTTTTTTTTTTTTACTAAACACTTTTTTCAGTTTTTTATTGTTTGGTTTATGTCTCATTCAGAGCACAAATCCAACAGATGTATGAATTAGATAAAAGGAAGTTATGTAATTTCCAAGTATAAGTCCATTGTTTTCTGGAGATGAAACAGCTTATCGTCTCTATACTTTTTAGTAAAAAATATCCATCTCATTGATGGTTTGCTGGTTGTCACTTTTTGGAAATTTGCTGTCTTGTGTAGATTTGGCGTTTTTGATTTTGTCTCTGCATGCTTCTTTGTTGATAGTAAGCTTCTTATGTTATGGCATTTGGTATTATTTGTTGATTATAAGCTTCGAACTGAGTGGACAGGTGATCCACTGTGGCAACCCCTAACCAGGATCAGCTGAAAGAAGAAGACTGTGGCATTTTTTGTTTCTGGAAATGACTATAACAAGATTGATTTTAAAGCAAGGTGGTTTGTAATAATAGATACTTGGGAAATTACATTAATAAATATAGGATTTAACTATTTTAATATGGAAACAGTTACAGGATAATGTGAATTTTGATGGCTTTGTGTCATGTGATGGTACTGATTTGTTTAAAAGGAAATTAATTTTGATTAAAATGAGATTCTGATGAAGTCTTTATAGGAGACAAAAGTACTTAATCTTGTAGAACAAATAAACCATTATATTGACAAAGTGAAGCAGAGTGTTTTTCATTTTAATAACTTTCTTCTAATGTATGAGGGACAGTTTATTAATATCTGATTGCAGGTAATTTAGGATGGATTCATGATTCACAACATCTACAGAACAGCTATTATCATTTTAGAGAAGTATATTATGTTAAGCAAGATTGTTTTTGAAGATGCCCTGATGTACACAGCAGACCACAGAATAAGTTAAATGTGTTAACTTTGAAGGATCTTGTCTTTAGTTTTTTAACCAGTTGATTGTGGACTGGCTGAAATTGTCAGCATACAACATGCTGAAAAAGGAGTCGTTACCAGTAGTAAATGTTTCTGTGAAATAAAAAGTCTCTAGCCAGCTAAGATAAGATGACTGAGGTAGGAATAGCATTAGTGAGGGAGAGTAGGACAGTAAGGATACTTCAGCGTTTTGTAAACCCATGTTGGTGGGAAGAGAGCAAACTGCATTTTCAAGCAAATTCAGTTGCTTCTAGGTGATTAGCCCTGTGAAGAAATTTACTCAGATGACATAACAAATTTTCTTACAGTGTGAAGACGTAGGAGAAATTTGTTTTAGGAAAAGGGATGTTAGTAGCAAGTATCCAGAGGGAGGGTTAAAAAGTGCTGAATGAGAGAGAGAATGAAGCAAGGCAGTTTTGGTATATGGGATACTTACAAATGTTTAGTAAACTGTGGCTAGATGTCTTCACTTCTAAGTCTGTAATGGTTTGGGGGGAATCTGTTCTATTCTGGCTTTCTGTAATGGGATATGGCTGGTAAGAAGGTTGTAGTCAGGAAAAATATGGGTAGAAAAATGGTTAGCAAGGGCATCTGGGAAGAAAGGGTGGGGGTGGTGTTTGAGATTCTTTTCTGCCTTTATCTTAACTTCTTTGCAAAACAGCTTTCATCAGAAAGGACTAGGCTGCTGCTGCTGTTTCTTTTACAGGCAATTTTAGCTTTGCTTCTTGAAGGTATATATGTGTCTCAGTCACTATTATCATTAGTGAACAGGTGTTGCCCCTGAATTGGAAAAGATTAGCTGTTTTGTCATTTAGCGCTCATTGTTTTACTTTTTTCTTGGAAATAGATTGACAAGAGGAATGTATGTTGCATGTAGGTTAAACAAGCTATGATAGAACTGGGTGTGTGGGAGATCAGGAATTCAGAAAAATAACTGCACTGTTTAAAGATACGTGATCATTATTTAATGCATAAATATAACTATGTCACCTCTTTCAAATAGTTGTACACCAGGGGTCGCAAGTGTCTGTGTACATAATAAAGGATTTTTGACTGAAAACAGACTGTCTACCCTGCTTGGATTACTTTTGAATACTTAGTAATTTTGTATAATATTTCAAATTGCATATTTTTTATTTTTTACTTGGGATGAGTTTAAGTTCACTACTTCTACTACCATTATCTAATCTGATTTATATACAGTGATTAACTAGATACATATATAGACTGAAAATCTTCCATATGGAGAAGTTTCTTACACAGTTTTGTTTAAGGCGATTTAATGCACTGAGTTGTGTGAGGACTGTGGTGCCACTAACATCAGGTCATATTTTAAAGGGTGGGAATGTACTTTAATTTCTTATGGAGATTTCAGTTTTTAGAATAAGGAGTCTAGTGACCTTATTAGTCACCCTGAGCTTTTTTATAAACTTCTGAATAGATAGTTCAGTATGCCATTTCAGGGAAAATGTTGCAATTAAACAAACACCTATGTATCTGTAAAAAGAAACACATTCGTCATCGTAGCCAAAGTACAGAAGCAGACTCAGCTGAGAAATACTGATCAACTTATTCAGGACCCTGAAAAGCATTACCAAGGTTTTGTTATTTGCAGATTGTCAAGTAAAAACACTGTAATGATCAAAGTTGTAACTCTGTGGTGTAGATCTTTTAAACTGCATATTGAATCCTTCCTCTTCTTTGCCAAAAGTCTCTTAGATAGATAAACTTCGTACAACCTTAGATCACTCTCTGTCTCAGCACCAAATCTTCTTACCCATTCCGCAACCTAAAGCAGACATAACACTCTTACTCTGTCTCTGCCCTGAAATGCAAGGAATCTACCCTAAGCATATAAATGACACACTGTCCTACCTTAGATTCAGACATGAATTAAAAGCATACCTTTTTAAACAAACAGAATGTAAATTTCAAAGCACTAATAAGATCACACAAAATTATATGGTTTTAATTATCTAGCAAGTTCTGTAATGGATTTACATTGTTCCTACAGTATATCAATTTTCTCAGCGTGCATTTGTACTAGTAAGAATTGAGGTACCACTGATGATGTATGCTACAGAGTTCCATTCTAGAGTACAAGGTCAGACCTGATATGATATATTTCATGTCTATTTAAATGTTTTTCTTAAGCTATGTAATGCATATTTGCTTTCTACTTATTGTTTCCTATTTGCTCTCCTTTTAACCCAGCTGAGCCTGAAAATGGTCCATTTGGATCTGTGATATAACCCAGTTAACAAATATGGAACAAACAAAGGGACAAAACCCTAACTACAACTGAGACAGTCCATCTTTGACTATGGGCCAGATGCTGGAAGGGCCCGGCAAGGGGAGTGGGTGAATAGCTTATGCCAGCACTAACATCCTGGGGAAGGGAAATGGTGACCCTAATTACTCAGATTGCTTCTTTCCAAGTAGAGGCTTGCATTGCAACAACGACAGCAAGACTAAGAGATGTGGGCTTGTCATTCCAAGTCAGTAATGGCAGCCTTCATAGGTTCGTATATGGGAGCATGCACTCACTGGTGGAGGGCAGAGAGTGTCCCTGTGGTGATATACTGATACAAACACTCGCATCTCAGATCTGCTCTGAGCAACAACAGAATGGCATTAAATATACTGATCCCAAGGATATTGCCAATATCCTGGCAGATCGATTCAGTGCCAACTTCACCCCCCTCTCACCCCCTAAATGGCCCATCTCAATACCAGAAGATTTCCAAATTCTGGTAATAACGGGCACACATGTAAAAAATGCACTCTCCAAAGCTAAGAATACAGCATCCATGGGACCAGATGACATCCCGGGCTGTGTACAACATGAACTACAAAATGAACTGGCACCTCACCGAAGTGTCATGTTTAATCATACCCTAACCTCAGGCTTCATGTCCACTGAGTGGCACACAGCTACAGTTATCCCATTTCACAAGGGGGGATCCACCTTGGATCCCGGGAACTACTGCCCCATCAGTCTGACATGCCTGATCTGCAAGGCCATGGAACATATCATGGAACTTATAAACAAAGACACTGGCAACCTTAAAACACTGGACCCCACCCAGTTTGGGTTCGTGAAGGGCCGATCTTGTCTCCTGAGCCTGATTGACTTCTTCAAATCAGTCTCCAAAGCTGTGGCCGAGGGTAAGGCAGTCCACACAGCCTATCTGGACCTCGCCAAGGTCTTTGACACCATCCCCCACTCTGGAATCATAGGTAAACTTACTAAGCTGGGCACTAATCCCTACATCACTCGATGTGTTGCCAACTGACTTACTGACAGAATCCACACTGTAAAAATAGCTGACTCCAAATCCAGCTCCAGACAAGTGGAGTACCTCAGGGTTCAGACCTGGGACCTCTCTTGTTTGGCATCTACTTCTATGAGGTACAGGCCAACACTAAGGGACTCTGGCTAACAAAGTTCGCAGATGACTGCAAACTGGGAGCCATTATTGAATCCCCAAATGATGTCGATACTCTACAAAAGGGCCTTACAGAAATAGATGTTTGGTGCCAGAACCATGGGCTCAAGCTCAATGCCAAGAAATGTTTAGTTATCTCGCTTTGGGAAAAACATGTACCCGTGAATTACAGCATAGGTGGCAGTACACTAAACACCAAAAGTGTTTTAAGAGACTTAGGGACACAGGTGGACAGTGGTCTCACCTTCAATAACCACATCGCCACAACAGTCAGGAAATCCTTCTATGTGGCACACCTCATCAATAAGGGCTTTTCATTCAGAAAAAAGGAGGTCATTGTCCCACTGTACTCATCCCTCATTAGACCCATTATAGAATACAACGCCCCATTTGGTATGTACCTCTCAAGGCATCTGCAACAACTGGAAAGGCCACAGAAATACCTTACTAAAAGAATCACAGGCCTAAAGCAATGCCCTATGCTGACCGCCTTAGAAAACTCCAGCTGTACTCTGTCGCATATCGTCTCCGAGGCGATCTCTGCTTAACATACAAGGCCATGTGAAACCCAGAGCTTAACATACAAGGCCATGTGAAACCCAGAGCTGTTGGACATGCTGCACTTAAAGAAATCCCAATCCCTCAGAGCCACACACTCCAGGGATCTAAACCTTGTCGTCACAATAAACAAAACATGCTGGAGGGATAGGTTCCTGACCCAGAGACTCCCCAGACTCTGGAATAGACTGCCCATACATGTCAAGCAGAGCACCTTTTTGGACCTCTTCAAAAGGAACCTTTATGATTGGATGGGAGAAAGGAAATTCACCCTAGGGATCACGTCAGTTGCCCTGCTAGACGGGTCCAGGGAAGTAAATAGTGTGGGAAGAAATAGCCAGGGAATTGTTATGGCTAGGCTTGTGTAGGCCCTAGCGCCAATAGCCTAGCACCAACCTCTGAACATCAGCCATGAGGAGCTAGTGTTATCTTAGCCAGAATTACCAGTACTGCTGACTATATAATGGTTTGTGAGGAAGGTAGGGCTCATGTTCAATAAACAATGGAAAGATAGAATGAATAAATAATGAAGCTGTGAAGGTAGGTAAAGGCTGCCAGCCTAGCCAGATAGAATTTTGTAGATAATTCTGTCATTTGTAAATATTAATGTAAGCCACAGGCTTGCTCTCTTAAATTGTGGTTGATTATCACTTCATTCTCCTCTGCAGAATAAGTTGGTAGGTGGCTGTGTGCCATAGTGCCTGAAAGACATGAAGATGGAACAGGCCTGAGTGACTCGTATGACAAGATTACCACAGTTCATAATACACATTTCTGTCACCCCCCCCCCAACCATATCAGCTTCAACAGACTACACACACAACCCATTAGGTATGGCTACAGCTTAACTACTGTTTGGACAGATTGTGTAATGTACCACACCTTCCGCTATGTGATTGTAGCCATGTCCCCTGTGTGGACACTAACATTGCGGACCTGTTACAGACTATTCACTTGCATGCCATTGTCAGGGCTACTATGGTTACATGTATGCCAGTGGTATGGCTGCTCTGAGATTGCTGCACATCTGACAGTCTGTGTTATAGGGGGGTTCTATGCATGTTGTTGGACATGTACTGGGATTGTGTAGATTATTACTATCTACATATGTACTGCGACAGTGACCCATTAACATGTATATGTTCCATTGGCCAGCTGATCCACCTCTCCACACCCATCTGACCAGGATACCTGGCCACATCACATGTGTGTGCCAACCTGGGGCCTCCTCGTGTACTGTTGCAGCCATACCATTAGGCGGAACCACCCAGGGGATGTTGGCCCACCCCACCTCAGCCACACACCATGTCCCTGTCTCCTGAGCTGTGGTCTGGGTCTGTTCCATACCAGGCTCCACAGACACATGAGGGATGTGCTACATCCATCTAAGGCACCCAGTACACATTCACTTGGCCAACATGCTCCCCCCACTCAACCACCAGACATGGCACCTTCAGGATGTGGACTACTGTTGTGAGTGGGAGTTGTTGGGAGCCTTGTTCCCATTGTGGCCATATTGGGGACCATGGGGTGTCCACATCACAGACCACACACACCATCCATGGTGTTTACCCACCACATGTGTCTCATACCACCCCTGTAGACTGTCCTTTATATCTACCAATCCTGACCACCTCCACGTGTGTATCTGCCATACTTCCCCATATTCCCATTGCATACTTCACAGGCAGGGGCATTGTGGTGCTAGGATGGGACTAACATGTGATATACCCATCCATGGTGCACACACTGCCAGCTGTAGATATCTGTCTGCATTGCTATGTGTGCTGCTGCATTGCACATAGCACACATCACTGCATTAGTGATATAGGGGACATGTCTCACCATACTTTTCTGTTTGTGTGTGTGTTTGTACAGATGTTGACATTTGCATATCGGTATTTGTGTGTGTAGATATTTGTAACTACAGATATATGTGCACATATATAGGTCTACACATGGGTATATGTATATTTCTGGACATACATGCTGATATACATATATATCTTTAAATGTTATATATGTGACATTTACACATATGCATACCTATATGTGGGGTGCATTCAGACATCACCTAGACAATCTCACAACACCTTCCTGCACAGCTGCACTGCTCTGCCTTGCTACAACACAGACAGGTGCCACATATAGACATGGCCTGACATTAGGGGGGTATATGTAGGGACCGATTGCAGGTAACCCTGTTACAAACCTATGGCATTCAGGCATGCTACACTACAAATTCTCTGAGTATCTTGCCAGTGGTGGGCCGTGGCTCACACATGTCCATCATAATGGCATTACTTCCACCACCAGCTATTGCCACGTAATATACATACTTACCATTACACAATACACACTATGATGGCTTACATATTGTTTGTCAGTGCTGACATGCACAGTTAACGGCTGTGGTGCACTACACACAGGGACAGACACTATTGTCAATAGCAGTTGTTCATTTTAACATCACAATACCTGATGGCACATATAAATCATTCCACATCATCTGTCGCATTATGATGGACCAGGTACTGCATTTATTGCATGTATATATACCTCACATACCTGTTGATGTCTTGTTGAATGACAGCTGGCTCAATGGCTGTGACGTCAACTTAAGAGCTGTGTCATTTTTGGGGGGGGTGTTTGTGTTTCCTCTTCCTCTCTCTCTCTCCAGTAAATGGATTGAGCTGCTTGGACTAGATTGCAGCCTGGCTTTAGTAGGTGATGCACATGATCAGGTGATGGCCTCTGCACCAGTCGGTGTCCTCCACTTGCTAAATGCATGCAGCTTGCAGTGTAGTACTTCCAATTACCACTGTCATGGCAACCACCTACTATAAATCCTCACATCATGTGGGCGTGGTCCCTTTACCTTTCTTGTGTGATGGACATCCTTCCTGTGTGTAGGCATCAGTGTTGCAGACAGCAGGTAGCAATACCTCTTACAGGAGAACCGGCACACTCAGGCCAGCTGCATATTTGTAGGAGGTTCCAGAACTGCAGACAGTGTGTGAGTAGAATTGTGTTATGCTTTGTATAGTACTGGTGTTACAAGGTGTGTGTACACATACTAGTTTACCTTGCAATGCAGTCTGCATAGCTTTCAACTGTGGGCCTATCCTCTTGGTGGCCATAGGTGTGCCTGTCATGTTTTGTCTGTCCACCAGACAGGTGCTGTGTTAGATATTTCACTGTGTGTGTGTGTTGAGTGCTATCAGTACATGGCTACATCCATTTATGTTTCTAACCTCATTTCCCCTGACTTTAAGGGTATGTTGCAGACTATCCTGTAACACCAGCGACTTGCTTAGTGTATGGCAACAGTTGTCCACATATGGGTCTGTGTTCCAGCCTCTGTCCTCCACCTACATACCAAGCTTTGCACATATGACATGCTGTCAGGGTTTGGTCGGTAGTGGGCTGTGAGTATATCACACTGCCATTGCTGCCATCAGTCCACTGCTGTTGTATCCCCCACACATACGGTGGGGCTGAGGCCATATATGTGTGGGCTTCATCTACACAATACATATTTGCCCTTATGCAATCCAGAGGCAAGTGTATGTAACATGGGTATATGGGCCTGTATTAATGAGTCAGGGGATGCACCATAAATACCCTAGGCTGTTACAACATGTGTGGGTATCAGGGGTGGACTGCCTTAAGGTATCTAGATGTACAGTACCATACACTTCACCTCTGTTTACACTACTTACATAAATTGGGTTAATGCAGGCCTACTGCCTCGTGCCATACACACTGTTCTGTTTGTCAGTGTGCTTGTGATTGTGTCAGTTATGCGTTATGTCAACAGTTACCTCCCATTTGGTCAACTGACGTCTTTACCACCTAGTGATTTTATACAGAGTGTAGATAGAGACTGCTGGACCATACACCTGCATTACTTACTGTTGATAGCTTGGTATCCTGTGGCCCAGTCTGTCTCTACTATTGTACAATATTTAGTGCTTGGCCTCCTGGACAGCAACAGTTGTGAACCTTTCCAGACTACTGTATTAGTATAGCTGTTTCACAGTTGCATTACTTTGTTTATATGGATGTCAGTGTCTGAACAGCTATAATACATGGCATATACAACTGTAATAGTACACAAATAAAGGATGTTAAGTTGTCAGTCTCACCTTCATTCTTGCTGGATGGGTTCAGAGCCGATCCTCGGCTCCGACTCGGCACTTGCTAAGCTCGAGAGCTAATTTTACCAGCTCGAGGCAACCCTATATCCCATGATGCAAGGCGGAGAATACCCAGATCTTGTTTGCCGCTTTGCTAACGAGGTGCCTTCTTTTACCAGCTCTAGGTAAGTGAATAGTTTTTGAGACTTTTTGTCTACCCCCCTTTAAATTTATATATATAATTGTTTTTTGTTAACTTTAACGACTTACTTTAACTCTATTCCCGTCAGTGTTCCCTTTTTTTCGAGTATTTTATTCCCTTTCCCTAGCTTAGGCCTTAGGCCTTCCCCTCCCTAAATTTTTCCTGTCAGGGATTGTTTGTGTATGACTGTGTGTTATCCCTGTGTATTTTAAATTGTTGGATTGAGTGTGTTTGTGTGTGTGTTATTGTATTGTGTTTCCTCGACACAGTTATGTCGAAGGACACTAAGGTCTCAGGCTTCAAGAAGTGTGACTCGTGCTGTCAGAAGATGTCTCTGACAGACGGTCACACTTCTTGTGTTTATTGCCTGGGACCTTTGCACCTGCAGGACTCTTGTGCTCTCTGTCATGCCTTCAGCCCAAGAGTCCTACAGGAGCGAAGAAACCAGCTGATATTAAGGGGCTTATTAAAGCCCGAGAGCTCCCCGACTAAGTCGACGCCGGGGAAGCCCTCGAAACCTGTTAAGCCTTCGGCTCAGACTTCCAAGCCGTCAGCCTCAGGTTCACCCTCACCAGGGTCGAGATTGGCTCCGGCTGGAGCCGATCCTTCCACCTTACCAGTATCAGTATCGGCTCCATCCGGCGCCGATACTGCCCAATCCAGACATTCAGTGTCGGCTCCGGCTGGAGCTGACGTATCTTCGGCTCCGTTGGCTCCATCGATCCCAAAAAAGAGATCTCGATCCCCTTCGGTGGAATCCATACGTTCGGCTCCGAGATCACCCTTGCTCTCGGAGCGGAGCCATCGGAGCCGTTCTTCTCGGTCATCCAGGCTGTCCGATCACGACCTCGAGAGAGTGGTGAGTAGACTATTAAAGTCTCAGGCATTGGCCCAAATACTCCATAGCCCATCTCAACAGACGGTAGCTATTTCACATCCACCAAACATTCCTCCTTCGACTCTCTTACAGAGTTCGGAGCTCCTCGGAATCGGCACTGTTGTAGCTTCGGAGCCGATACCACCCCTTTCGGCTCCGTCATCCTCTGCTCCGATTTCCTCCTTGAGACCTTCATTGGAGGGATCCGGGCGTCTGGTCTCCCTCATCGGCTCCGAGGGGGCGAGTGGCATCAGACCCTTGTCCGACCCCGTTCTCCCTCTCAGAGCTTCGGCGTTGGTGAGCTCAGCCCCGACATCTGCCTTGGAGCCTTCCCTCTCGGTGAGGCCTGGGGATCCTATCTCTTCGGAGCGGGAACTTTCTGGTCTCTCTGACGGGGGAGCCTTCGAGGTGATGAGGAGTGTACTAGCCCCTGGGCTTAGTCAATGGACAGTTCCATCAGCTCCTCCCACTACAGTGCCTGCTGACGTCTCTTCTCACTCTCTTGCTCCCGGACCCAGAGATCCAACGCCTCAGGTTTCCCCATTGGGAATATCTTCCTCTTCCGAGGCTTCTCCTGATCCGTCAGGTGAACCCCCACGTAAGAGGACATGTAAGAGGAAACATCTAGACTCCCCTGAGTCTACTACATCAGATACTGACCTGGATGAGTCGGAGGGATCCCCAAGGTCCTCCTCTGAGGATGTCTCATTCTCAGACATCCTTGAACTCCTTAAGCAGAGGGGGAACTGGCCCTCCCTTAATCCTTCCAAGGACGAGTCAGCATACCTGGAGGCGTTCGGATCTCGACCCTCCACCTCCTGGGTGTCTCCGCCTTTCGACCCTCTTATGGAGGTAGTGGCTCGGAAGGCGTGGATGGCTCCGGATTCGGTGGAACTTACCCCTAGGAGGCCTTCAAAATTTATTACGGCCCCACAAGATAGACAGTATTTAACAAAGGGTGTCCCAGTTGATGCCATGGTGGTGGCTGCTGCCACCAAGAAGGAACTAGCTGATCCTTCAGTACCTGTCCATCCTCCTAACAAGGATTCTAGGACTATGGACAGGTACGGCAAGCGGATTTTTTCTTCAGCGACTTTTGCCATGAGATCGCTGAACTACTTATGCCACTTCACCCGCCTCCAAAGAGATGTTCTGAAAGAGTTGGGAGAAGTTTTACAGGATCCGTCAACTGCTGGGTCTCAGGATAAGATTAGCTCACAGCTAGGAATCCTTAACTCCATTGTTAACTCCTCCATGCGGCTCATTTCTTATGCAGCCGATGGAGCGAGTAGGGCCGCAGGCACGGGAGTGGCTTTAAGGCATCAGTCCTGGATGCAGCTTTGTAATTTTGCAGACCCCTTCAAGGCGTCCTTCACAAACTCCCCCTTTGATGGGTCGACCTTGTTCGGACCTCAAGTGAAAGACACTTTGACTAGATGCAAACAAGATGGCAAGACCTCTTTCTGCCATTGGAGTCCGTTTCTCCACCCCTTCAAGACCTTACCCCAAAGGACAGAAGGGAGGGAAACTGTGGTTCCGCAAATCTCAAGGAGTCATGCCTGACGCACAAAGTCAGTTTACCCCCAGAGGCAGAGGGGGTAACAATAATAGACGTCGCCCTAGGGGCAGAGGTGGTCCGCAGAATCAGGGTAGCGGAGAGCCTCTTTCTGACAAACCCTTCCAGCATCCCTGAGATGTTGCCTGATTGTCCACCTTCAGAGGCAGTCGGGGGGAAATTATCGCTGTACCCAATAGTTTGGCTTTCCCTTTCTCAAGACAAATGGGTACAGTCAATTATATCCGAGGGTTACAAAATTCTCTTTATTCAAACCCCAATTCAACAAAAGGGAACCCTTCCAAATGTTCCACCCGGTCTAAGGGAGCTAGCAGTACTAGAAATATCAAAACTGCTAGTAAAAAGAGCCATCCAGCCAGTCCCAGCGGACCAAATAGGATCCGGAATCTTCTCAAGGTTCTTTTTAATTCCAAAAAAGACAGGGGACTGGAGACTAATATTAGATCTGAGCAAACTCAACAAGTTTGTAAAGAAATCAAGATTCCGGATGGTCACACTTCAGTCCATTCTGCCCTTTCTGGGCAAGGATAATTGGATGTGCTCGATAGATCTTCAGGATGCGTACTATCACATAAAAATTCACAGACACTCCAGAAGATTTCTCCGCTTTTGGCTGGGGACCAGTCACTTCCAATTCAGAGCCCTGCCCTTTGGACTCACTACAGCCCCCAGAGTGTTCACCAAATGCATGGCAGTGGTTACGGCTCACCTGAGACGTCAAGGATTCCAGGTGTTTCCATATCTAGACGACTGGCTCCTCACTGCCACCACCAGGCATCAGCTTCTCCAAGCCAGAAATTACACCATTCACATTTGCAGAGGGCTAGGAATTTCTATAAATTTCAAAAAATCTGCCTTGTCGCCTTGTCAATCTATTACTTTTATAGGCGCAAGATTAGACACCATACAACTTTCAGCAAAGTTAACAGACCAAAGGATCTTGGACATTCAAAGACACGTCCCGGTGATTCTTCTCAGCAACAAAATTCAGGCCAGATTTGCTCTGAAGGTATTGGGTCTTATGGCGGCCGCTATAACACTTCTTCCCCTTGCCCGTTTTTACATGCTTCTTCTACAATGGATGCTATTCACCCAATGGTCTTTTCAACAACTTCCCATGAGTCACAAGATCATAGTAACTCCAACTTGCAAAAGGCATCTGACTTGGTGGATATCGTCCCCTCAAATCCATCAAGGCAGACCTTTTGTTCCTCTTGCCCCAGTTGCCACGGTTACATCGGATGCCTCCCTGATCGTGTGGGGGGGGCATTATCAGGGCAGAATGGTCCATGGCACTTGGCAACCTTTCGAGTACCATCTGCACATAAGTGTTCTGGAGATGAGAGCGGTGCTTTTAACGTTGCAAGCCCTCAATGACTCTCTTCCCCTGGGAACTATCGCAGTCCAAATGGACAATATGTCCGTAGTGTGGTATATAAACAAACAGGGCGGAACCAAGTCCTATCCACTGTGTCGAGAGGCTCTCATACTTTGGCAATGGGCAATCTCCTCTCACCGGTTTCTGATAGCAACGCACATCCCCGGGAAATCCAACATCATAGCGGACAGATTGAGCAGAGCTATTCTCATGCCACATGAGTGGTCTCTCAAACAATCAGTGACGGAAGAGATTTTTCAGAAGTGGGGCCTTCCTTGCTGCGACCTTTTCGCTACACCTCAAAATAGCAAATGCCCAGACTTCTTCTCTCTCTTCCCCCTTCCAGGCCATCCCCCCAGAGATGCTCTAACCCAAGATTGGCCCCGGGGACTTCTTTATGCTTTTCCCCCTTTTCCGCTGATACCTCAGCTAATTCAGAAAGCAACCGCCTTGAGAGCTAAGTTGATTCTCATTGCCCCTTATTGGCCTCGACAGATATGGTTTCCGTTCCTACATCATTATCTCTTGGTACAGCCATGGCATCTGGACCCGGTTCCAGATCTGCTGACCCACCAGTCGGGTCAACTGCACCAAACCATACCTTCCCTCAACCTCACTGCTTGGTTGCTCCACTTCCATCCTTAGCCAGGCTTCCTATGATTTCTAATCCTGTACGGGATATCATAGTAGCTTCCCTAAAATCTTCTACCAGAAAGATTTACACTAATAAATGGCGATGTTTCTCTTTCTGGGCAAAAGCTAGGAAATTAGACACCTATACTGCTCCAATTCATTCGATATTGGACTTCCTAGCTGAGATTTTTCATTCAGGATCCTCTTCTTCCACAGTGAAAGTTCAGCTGGCAGCCATTTCAAATTTTCATATAGGCCTTTTGGACCACAACATTATGTCATATAAACTTTGCAAGGCATTCCTTTGAGGTATCTTTTTATTGAAACCTCTGATTAGAGACCCCCCACCACAATGGGATCTAAATTTAATTTTAACATCCTTGATTCTTCCCCCATTCGAACCTGCAGCTGCCTGTTCTTTGAAATTGCTTTCTTGGAAGACACTTTTTCTAGTTGCCATTACTTCTGCCAGGAGAGCATCTGAGCTTCATGCTCTCTGCATTCGTCCTCCCTATTTTAATATTCCACAAAGATAGGGTATCTCTAAGGATTAATCCGTCTTTCTTACCAAAAGTGGCATCGCAGACAAACCTAAATCAATCCATTGATCTTCCAGTCTTTTTCCCGAATTATTCTGGTAGAGCAGAACAAAAGTTACATTGTCTTGATGTTCACCGCCAGCTCAGATATTATCTGAACAAAACTGTTTCTATCCTATGCAGACAACAGGAGAGGCCTTCCAGTTTCTAAGGTAACTTTATCTAGATGGCTGTCTTCTGTGATCACTTACATTTATCAGCTCAGAGGTAAAGAATTGATTTCTAGGCCAAAAGCCCATTCTACCAGAGCTCTAGCTACATCTACAGCTTTTCAGGCTAGACTTCCAATAGACACTATTTGTGCAGCAGCCATATGGGCCTCTCCTCATACCTTTGTTTCACATTACAAATTAGACTTGGCCTCCAGAGACAGAGCGAATTTTGGTTCCACCGTTCTCAAGAGTCTGTTCCATTGAGCCACCCAGGATAGAGGTGCTGGGGACACGGTCCCATCCAGCAAGAATGAAGGCGAGATTGACAACTTAACATTTAGAAGTTATGTACCTACCATAACGTTCCATGTTAGTTGTCTTCTCTGCCTTCTTTCTTCGTCCATCTCCATCCTCCTAGCCTGGTCAGACCGGGAAGATTATGCATCTTCTATTAAGAGGTTATTCCCCTTTTTTTTTTTTCTAGCTGTTCAACTCCTAGTGTCACTAGATTAGGTTGATCCTTTCTAGAGGGTTATGATGTTATCTAGTATTGTTATTTTCTTCCTCCTCTTCAGTTGGAAGAAAATATTACTATTTCTTTAGCTACCAAATGAGATCTGGGTAGTCTCCGCCTTGCATCATGGGATATAGGGTTGCCTCGAGCTGGTAAAATTAGCTCTCGAGCTTAGCAAGTGCCGAGTCGGAGCCGAGGATCGGCTCGGAACCCATCCAGCAAGAAAGAAGGCGAGAGAAGACAACTAACATGGAACGTTATGGTAGGTACATAACTTTTAATTATCCATTTCTGAAAACTTGTGTGTGGTGTTTTATCCTATGACCTCTCTGTGGGCATATGTTGCAGGCAACAATTGTCATTTGTATGGGTGGCCCATACAGTGTCCAGTTGTTAAGGTGTTAACTGTAGGCATATTGGCTGCCATTATGCCTACAGTGTCCAGTTGTTAAGGTGTTAACTGTAGGCATATTGGCTGTTCCATATTGTGTGCACCTTCTACATATGTATCTTACTGTATATATCTCTGCGTGTGTCTGTGTAGTCACATGTATATCTATATATAGCTATATATATATCTGTGCCTGCATATATGTGTCTGTGTATATGCACCCTGGGGATGTTAATAGCTGCCATATATTTCCTATGGGAGCCACACTGTACTGCATGATATTTTACTAATACCGGCCTGACATTATACAGGTGGGTTGTACTGTTTACATGTTGTGAACGTCATGTCAGGTCCTGCTTATGTGATCTGTAACACTTTAGTGTATTGCAGGGCAGACATGTTCGTCTGTGGTGGGGGGGGTATGCCTATTCGTACATGACGTATATTATTTTGGGGCGTCCCAACCCCATTAACGGTGCATGTGGACATATTTGTATTTGTCAATCTACCATTGATATCTACAGATGTGTGGCCATATATATATATATATATATATATATATATATATATATATGATATCTATTGATATGTTGATTTACATGTTGGAATACATTCACTGTACTGTTGAATGACTGGGCTGGTTGATATGTTTTGAATATATCAGGGTTATGTATATCTGACATGCCTTAGTGGTAAATCACTTTGCCTGTGGTGTGTGGGGTTCTGTGTTCAAGCCTAGGAGAGGCTGCTTATTTATTGTTATTATTTAGTTGCTGGGCACAACATGGGCCATTGGATACAGACTGGTTATGGCATGTTTCATCAGTTGTTAGCGGGTTTGCGTGGAGATCAGCACTGCTAACCTGCCGTTACATCTGCTTACAGGGTGTTAGCTTCAGAGTTGCTTAGCCAGTGTAGGCATTGCTTACCGGTGCGCAAACGGCCTTAAACCTGCTTGCTAGTGCTTACATATGCTTACTGTTGCTTAGTTGTGCTTAAACCTATTTACTAGTGCCTTATTCAGTCTGACACTGATACTTCACATGTGCATTTCTTGCGGTACTCCAGTGTGTATATATATATATATATATATATATATATATATATATATATATATATATATATATGCTATTTAGTGGTTTTTGCAACAAAACTATTGGTTATAATGTGCTTTGCCATGTAAAATAGACTGTGCTACAGTGGGACTCGAGCCGGGAATGGCTGCTCATTAGGCGGATGCTCTGCCCACTACACTATTGCTGTTCTGCTTCATTTGCATATTTCGACCATAATGTCATACCCATGGTTCCTTCTCCCACCCCCTGAGCTCCATGTACGCAGCAACCATCCATTCTCCCGTTGCTAGGCCAGCCATACCACACCTCCACACATTGCTCTCTTTGCACGTCTCTGTACTCATCCAGTATACTGTCTCAACCCAAGCTTCTGCAGGCTCTTCCTCCGTTTATTCCCCGTACGTATGAGCCTTGTCTTGATCATCCTGCGATACTGGTGCAAACATCAATGTGACTCACAAGTTTTGGTTCATCCCGCCAGGGACGGACCTGTTGTGTCAAGATTAGACTTAGCCGGTCTACACTGTTTCTCCCACTAGTAGCATCGTGCCAGGGGTTTGAGAAGCAGCGGGTTGCTCACACACCTGTCCAGCCTCATCTTCCGGTCCCGCGGAACCAACATCCCAGTTTTGACATTCTGTGCATGAAACATGCCCACATGCCCCCTTGACGTGCACCATTTTTTATTATTCTCTTAAGTATTATGCAAGACTACTGTTTTCTCAGTATGATTGGACAGGCACTGTTTTTATGATACACATAGACTGCTCAAAATACTGTATTTGAGCAATGTACATATAGTTACTTGTATTAATCTACATAATTACATACATTACCTATACTGTTGAATGACTATGCTGGAAGATATGTTTGTGATAAAAGCAACTGTATGTGTATCTGCCATGGCTTTGTGGTAACTCAGTTTGACTATAGTGTACAGGGTCCGGAACTTGGGAGTGCAGATTATTTTGTTGCTGGGCATGATGACAGCTGTTGACTAGAGCAACTAAGGCACTTCTGAGCAATAGTAAGTGAGTTTGCACTAGTTTGCGTGAGAGTAAGCAATGCTAACCTGAGGTTACAGCTTCTTACACTGAGATAGCTTCTACATTGCTTAACCAGTGTACGCATTGCTTACCACCACCCAAACAGGCTTAAACCCTCTTACTCCAGCGCTACTTTATGTATTTATTTTACATTTGTTGACTGGGAAAATCCGACTGGATGCTTGTCCATTTTCAGTGGTGGCCCGGGAAGTAGAGCTCCACAGTAAAACCCAGCTACTCATTACAAGTAATACAGAGGTGTTCACATTCATAGAGAGTAACCGACCTAACAAAGCTAAGTAACATATTTGTCATGCTTAGTTTACGTTAACATGTCTGTATTATTCATGCTTAGGTCAGGTTTACATGTCAGGTATGACTGTTGACAAAGGTCAGTTTAAGGTGAAGTTAGATTCCAGTTTAACAGTTCTAGATAGGATGCACTCAGGTATTCGGGTTAAGATTTAGTTATTGCATACCTGTATGGTAGAGTAGCAGAGAATAATGAAGGAATAAGAGGGTAGGTAGGTAGAGGGGGAGACATTGTAACTGTATAGTAGGCTGTGGGAATAATTGGTAGTGGAGCAATAGGGAAGGTTTAAAGGATGTTGGGCTATATATGCAAGGCAGGACAGGAGGTGCCAGTTTCAGTAGTTGATGTAGGGGTATAGAGTGTAAGGTGGGTGGAGGATTAGCCAGGTGGTGAGAATGTGCTGATCCAGGTGTGCTTGAGGTTTTCCTTCAAGTGTTATTTACATGTGTCCTTTGGGACAGCTGAGGTAATACATGTGAGTAAGGAGTTCCAGATTCCGCCAATATAGCTGGGAAAGGGGGTGTCACCTACTTGTAACTTTAAACTTTAATAGAAATGAAAAAGGGGTTGATAGGAAAGGGGTTGATAGGTAAGTGGTGTTAAAGGGGCACAAAGAGGGAAATATAGGGGAAATAGCCAGGGATGTGCAGGAACGCTGAAGGGAAGGTCCACAGCTGGCCATTTCTTCTACAGTAACAGCTGTGCATATGCACTGAATTTGGAGGTAGATTTGGACACTCACACCTCTGAGTGGGGGTGAGGACAGCAATAATAAGTTGTGATGCCAATTAGAATGGCTTAAATGCCTACAGTGGGGTGCTGCGACCATGTTCTTTGGTGTTATTTGGTGGGTTTTGCAGCAACAGATCTGGTTATACTGAGCTTTGCCATGTAAAATAGACTGTGCTGCAGTGGGACTCGTACCAGGAATGGCTGCTCGTTAGGCAACAGCTCTGCCCAATTTGCACTATTGCTTACATCCACAAGACGGTCGGATTAGAACCGCTGTAGCCAACACCTGCACACCTCGACCCATAATTTCATATCCATAGTTCCCCCTGCTCCTCCTCTGCAGCACTCATCCGTTCTCTGGGTGCAGGTCAGGTCTAACCACACCACTACACACTGCCCACTCTCCACTTATCGAGACCAATCTCGTACATTGTCTTGACCCATGAGTCATCAGGCTTTCCCAACCTTCCCGAGTACAATTTGGAGGTTACCGATTTCTTTTTTTATGAACTCCATGATGATACGTTCCATGGCCTTGTAAACCAGGCTTGTCAGGCAAATAGGGCGATAGTTCCCAGGATCAGTGGTGGCTCCCCATTTGTGGAGTGGGATAACTGTTGCTGTGTGCCATTCAGTGGGCACAAAGTCTGACGTGAGACTATGATTGAACATGGTGCTTAGGTGGGGAGCCAGTTCATTCTGAAGTTCGTGGAAAATGCAGCCTGGGATGTTGTCCGGTCCCATGGATGCTGTGTTTTTGGTTTTAGAGAGTGCAGCTTTTACCTGCATAGATGTGATTACAGGGACTCTGCATTTTTCCTGTATTGATATGAGCCCTTTCGGGGGTGGGGGGGGTGGGGTAAAGTGAGCCTATCTGGCAGGATGTTGGTAATATCAGTTGGTTCTGTAATTTTCATGCTGTTGTGCTGTAACTCAGAGCAGATCTGGGTGTTGCCATTGAGATTCTTGACATAGCTATAGAATGCTTTGTGGTTGTGCTTAAAATAAGTGGTGATTTTGTTTTTGTAGCTAGCTTTGGAGGATCTTATAATGGATCTCAGCTTCTTACTGAGGCTGACCAGGGAGCTGATGGGATTTTATTCTCTCTTGCAACAGTTTCTTCCTTGTGTTGTAGAGTTTGTTTATGGCAGGGGACCACCAGATTGGCTTCCTTTTTTTGGAAGATAGCATCTTGGTTCTGTTTGGGATAGCATGATCCATGCACTCGTGTAAGTGCTTATAGACTGCATTTCTGTAGGATTCAGCAGTCATAACTGTGTTGTCCATCTGCATGGGTGTCATGAAGTTCACCACTTCTGTCTTAAGAAGCATGAAGTTGACTTTGGAGAAATTGTTTACTGTGGTTTCCTTAATGGTGGGTGGGGGCGGGATGTAGATATCTAGGGTGATTAGCTTATGGTTGGATCTGACCGAGGAGTTGATTTCAGGTGTGAAACACCAGTCACTCATGTTGATAATGACTAGGTCTAGGATATTGTTGCCCCTGGTGGGGGTTTGGATACGTTGATCCAGGGCATTGGAATTTATAAATTCCAGAAAGCATTGAGCGAAGGAGTTGGCACATGAGTAGTTATTCCAATTAATGGTGGGGTAGTTGAAATTGTCCATTATTAGGGTGTTTAGTTGAACCCTAATATTTTCCATTATATCAAGAAAAGAGGAGTGGGAATCCTGGGGCATGGTGGGAGATCTGTAGCAAGCTACAGTTTCAATTGCAGCTTCGCCCAGAGTTAGTTGCACTTAGATAACCTCGGATGCAGTTACACACAGTAGGCTAGGAGATAGCATGTGGGTCTGGTAGCCTGGGGGAGACCCAGACAGACTGCATACTTGCAGCCAGGACTGGTGAGGTGGTTATTTCAGGGAGGGAGCTACTCTGTAGCAGTGAGACTGAAGGTGAGCTACAGCTGCTTGTGGGTACAGATATTCCCTTGGACAGAGTGACAGCAAAGGTAGAGGTGAGTAGTAGTACCCAGTCTGACAATGAAGCATCACTGTCAGAGGATGCCAGACTTCCTGTGGAAGGGGAGCTGGGAAGGGTTACAAAGAGAGAGTTGAGACAAGCTCAGCTGTTAGGCCCTGCATTGCAAGGCCTGAGGCAGGTAGGTAGATAGGCAGCTGATTCTCAAGGGAAGGGGGAATCTGTATACTGGGACAAAGGGTTACTGTATAGAGAGTGGACCCCTGAGGGAGGGCTAGAAGGTGAGAGGGTATGGCATTTGGTAGTGCCTAAAGCCTACCATCTGGTGCTTTTAGCCATAGCCCATGATATTCCCTTTGCAGGTCATATGGGCATAAAACATACAAAGAGACATATTATACAGAACATCTATTGACCTGGAATTTCCAGAGATTTAACAGGGTACTGCAGGACCTGTAAGCAGTGCCAAAAGGTAAGCAAGGTAGGAGACAAGGTGAAAGCTCCTTTGATGCCTTTGTCTGTGATTGGGGAGCCATTTCATAGAATAGTTATGGATATTGTGGGGCCTCTGAGTACCCCAAGTTCCACAGAGAAAAAGTATATCCTAGTGGTAGTGGATTATGCTACACTATACCCTGAGGCAGTGGCTCTGTCCTTCATTGAGGCAGAAAAGGTGGCAAATGTTTTGTTAGAGATTTTCAGCAGGGTGGGTTTCCCAAAAGAAATACTGACTGACAGAGGTGCCATTTTCATATCAGACCTGCTGGCTTGTCTGTGAAAGTACTGTAGGGTGAAGCACCTGAAGACCACTCCTACCACCCCCAGACTAATGGTCTGGTTGAGAGGTTAAACTCTATAATCAAGTCCATGTTACGGGCATTTGCAGACCAATTTAAGAGGGAGTGGGACAAATATTTGCCCCATCTGTTTGCTTGCAGAGAGGTTCCCCAGGAATCCACATGTTTTTCACCCTTTGAGTTGCTGCATGGGCATAGGGTGAAAGGACCTCTAGATTTAATTTAAGATGCATGGGAAGGTGAGTGGGAACCTCACAAGGAGTCTGTTGTGGCATATGTCCTAAACCTCAGGACAAGGCTCAGGGAAATCATGGGCTTGGCTCAGGACAACCTGGCAGAAGCCCAACAACAGAAAAAGGTATGGTATGACAGGAATACTCGAGCTAGAGTGTATGCTGTGGGGCAGCAGGTAATGGTTCTCATTCCTCTCAGACACAAGTTGCAAGCAGCATGGGAGGGGACCCTGCAAGGTGGTAAGAAAGATAAGTGATGTTAACTACATGGTAGAACTGCAAGGCAGGAGGCAGGGGCACAAATTGTACCATGTTAACATGATGAAACCTTACCATGATAGGGAGGCCCTTGTGCTGAGCATTTGTAGTGTATTGCAGGAGGAGTCTAAGGGAGATCTGGCGACTAATCTCCTCAGTGAGGCTCGGACTGACACATCAATGGAAGGGATAGCAATGTCTCTGCAGTTATTTCCTACCCAGGTTGGAGAAATCTGTGCACTGTTATAAGAGTTTGGGGACATGTTCACTGGGAAGCCATGGTGCACCCACCTGGGGCAGCACCAGATGGATACAGGCCCCTTATAGGGTGCCTGAGAAAGTCAAACAGACTTTGAGGGAGGAGATACAGGAGATGTTGGAACTGGGGGTGATTCAAGAGTCCAACAGTCCCTGGGCCTCTCCAGCGGTGCTGGTGCCAAAGAAGGATCGCAGCACCAGGTTCTGTGTGGACTACAGGAAAGTAAATAGTCACACAGAGTCAGATGCTTACCCTATACCTAGGACAGATGAGGCCCTAGAGCAGCTGGGTGGGACTAAGTATCTTACAACCTTGATCTTACCAAGGGTTACTGGCCGGAGCCATTGACTCCCAGTGCTAAAGAGAAGTCAGCCTTTGTGACTCCTTTTAGCTTGTATGAGTTCACAGATATGCCCTTTCGGATGTAAAATGCCCCAGCAACTTTCCAGAGGCTGGTAGATCATATCCTTAGCAGGAGGGTTTGCCCTTGCTTACCTAGACGATATTGCCATATACAGACAATCCTGGCAAGAGCACCTTCAGCGTGTCAGGGAGATGCTGGGCAGACTACAAAGGGTAGGGTTGACCATTAAGCCCAGCAGATGTCAGGTGGGTATGGGAGAGGTCTCCTACCAGGGACGTAGAGTGGGGAGTGGTACGATCAGGCCAGAACCCGCCAAAGTGGAAGCCATTCAGACATGGCCTGCACCTCTTACCAAAAAGCAGGTGAGGGCATTCTTAGGGACACCAGGGTACTACAGAAAGTTTGTCCCCAGTTATAGTATCATAGCTGCCCCCCCTCACAGACATGACATGGTTAACAAAGCTAGCCAGCAAAATGCCAAGTTGCTAAGATGGAGCCTAGGGTTGCAAGCAAATGATATGTCAGTGCAGCACTGCAGTGGGATTAGCAATGCCAATGCAGATGGGCTCTCAAGACAGGGAATGGGGTAAGGTATACTCAGACCTAACCCTCTCAAGCAACATTTCTCAAGGGTCACTTGAAAAACTAGCTTGGGTTCTCCAGGGGGGAGATGTGTGAAGATAGGTGAAGGCTGCCAGCCTAGCTATATAGAATTTTATAGATAAGTCCGTCATTTGTAAATATTAATGTAAGCCACAGGCTTGTTCTCTTAAATAAAGACTGCATTGGATATTGAACTGCAAAAATGTAACAGCAGCGCACTCTGCTGTAACAAAGCCGATAAGTCAATTCTTTGATGTCAAAATTCTGAGCCGATATGTCTGGATGAAGGAATTCTGCCTATTGTTTTGAGGCCAGGGTTAATGGCTAGAATTTTCATGTATAATTTCTTTTACTGTTTTGGTTCCTGACCAGCTTCAAAATCAAAGGGGCTATTAACCTCTGAGAGTCTGTTAGCCTGGAAACCAGAAAGAAATGATGTAATCTGAAGTGAATCAGTGGTACTGTGTTATCAATTTAAGGACAGAAAGAATGAGAGCATTAGAGCATTTGTCTTGAGAACATCCACCATCACCAGCACTGCCTTTTTCCGTATGTAAGTAGGATCTTAGACTTTAGATATAGCTAGGAAATAAGAAGATTATTCTAAGTGTTTTTCTATGATGTCAGAACTTTTCTACAATATTATTTTAAGTATTTCTCTGTCATCTCTGAACTCTTGACCAGCAGTGTGTAGTAAGAAGTATTGTCTTGTGTTTTTATCATTTATAATTAAATATTTTTAAACCTTTCAACAGTGGCTGTAAGAGTACATTGCATGTATATAGTGATACTGTACCAAGTCACTCCAAATAAGCTTTGCTGTTCAGTCACACTTACCATTTGGATAATAATATCGCACAGTAATAATTGGACACCCTTTAATAAGGGCCTTTGAGTAGCTGATAAATATTAGTGGGTGGTGGCAGCTGGTACTAATGTATAGTCTGAGTAGAAAGGAGGCACAGCTGGGAATCTGTGCCAGCCTTCCCCAGGAGTATCTGTGTGGTTGTATATAACTCATCTCAAAGTGCGTGTGTATCAGCTAATTGGGCACGGGCACAAAGCACTGGTTGGACAGAGAGAGTGCTGGAGGTTTTAGCTTGCCCACTAGGCTGAGATCTGGACCCTATAGCTGTGCCAGTGGGGAGTCTGGAGACCTGGAGAGGAAGGGAAAAAGCAGCCCCAGACTGACTGTGATCTCTGTGTGCTCTTAAGGGAAATTGTACTTTGCTGTGTGTGTATTTATTATCCTTTACCTATATGGACACCCCTCACTGGTGTTAGTGGTGAGGATTGAGGCTCCTTGATTGCTGGGGCAGTGCACAGGCATCACAGAAGCTATCCAAAAGAGCATGTTAGCTAACAAAAATATAAGACAAAAAGAGAGAGAAAAATAAAGTGTAAAACATGTTATGAAGTTATCCTGAAGGGTACTGTGAACTATGGAACTATCAATAAAGTCATCCAGAAGGGCTCTTTGAACCATGAAATTAGATTTTACAAATTTACCAGAACAAATTCAACATCTATCCTTTTATACCAGAAGTGAGATTATTGATAGATAAGGAGAAAAAAGGTGCAGGACATAGCACTGCCAAAGTAATAGTAACAGTAATAGGTACCAGGTATAACTAGTGCCTCAAGAAGAAGTCCTGTCCTAGAAATAGTTACTAAAGCAGGTAATGGGGATCTTACCACAACCAAACATGTAAACCTTTAAGGGAAAAGGGGGATTGTAAAAAGATCAATGCCCTTTTGAAGTCTACAAAGAGTTCATTAGTCAGGAGACCCTCGTCCACATTAGCAAAGATTGCATATAATCCATATTAAAGGGCAGTGAGGATGCTGAACTCCTTCCAGATCGCATGCTAAATAAGAAGGCCATGTTTGCTCACATAGTCTAACAGTTAGTTGTAGATTATGTCTTGCAAGACTTTTATACATAATGTGAAAGCCAAATGAAGCAGGACTGGCGAGAGTAAGAAAGAGAAGTATTCTTTCTTTCAGCAGGGTGGAACAATCTCTGTAGTTAGAGTTTAAGGTTAAGGTGATTTTAGAGATTCAAGTTACATATGACCTGAGAAGAGAAGGACACAATACTCTTGTAACCACTCATGGTTATTAACATTTTTCTGTTTATTCCTGCAAGACAGCATTTTGTTAAACAGATATTTCCTTTGCTCTATGCACTTAAACATTTGGGGTAGTGTTAAGTTATTACATCCTGTCACTTGTCTCATGCATTCAAAATAGATGATAAAGTGGTATATGGGTTCAAGATGTTTATTTTACATAAACACATCAGGAACTGTAATTGGAACATCTATTTAAGTTAACTGAGTCAGTCATTACTTCAGGCACACTTGCATGTGCATCTCCACTCAACTGCATTCACTCTGACTGTACAAAATGGCACTGTTCTTGCACATGCTCATTAGTTATATACACAATGCTATCTAGCTACAGTGGCTGACTAGGAGCAATGCATATAATGATGATCAGCACATAGTACTACCTGTTTGGCTGATAATATATAGTACACGTTCAGGGTACTCAAAATGTTTGCCTGTTATTTTAATATCAACATCGTTAATTCAAACATTTCTTTAAACCCAGGAGGGTAAAAACTCCTTTAATCTGAAAATCAAAAAATTCTATTGTTCACCCAATGTATTTTCTTAATCTTTACATAATTTGAGAAACAGCCTTTCCATATAACAGCTGTCTCTCTAATGTTATAAAATTAAAATCCCTTTCCATTAACCATTCATATGCTTGAACATAGCAGTGCTTTTTTTTATTTCCTGCCTTCTAACAGGTGTTCCAATATCCTAGTTCCCAGGATCAGGTGGGATGTCCCACATAAAATTTCCCTTGTTTGATAAGTGCAATGCAAAGTACTTTTACAATTAACAAATGTTACAGTTTTTAAAGTGTCACCTCCCATATCATAAACTCTGCCTTCATACTAAAACTTTTTAAAAGGGGCATAGTGTCCAAATGAATGGCAACCTGTGAATGACAACTTGCAATCTTTGATAGCTATGCTGTGATTATGCATAACTAGGCTATTGATATTCCTCCCATCTCGGTCAGTTATGTTGTTAGAGAGGCAAACTAGTTTTGATATCCTATTGTCTAACAGTAACAATCCGATGTCTTCCCAGGACTTTAGTGTCCGCGTTATACCTCCTAATGTTGTTGTCTTTCAGCTTTTCCTGGTTAGGGGATGCCACAGCGGAACTCCGGTCCACTAATGATTGGCAGTAGATTTTGACGAATGCCGAGGTGCCAGCTCGATGTTCAACCTTCAATGAAGGCATGCCCATTCACGCATGTCTTTCGAATGCTCACCCAACCGTGGGGAGGACATGCAGACTCTACACAGAAGGCACTCCCCGCACTCCAGCCGAGAATAGAACGGGAGAACTTCTTGCTGTGAGGCAACAAAGCTATTGCTGCACCACCGCAGATTATACCTCCTAATGTATTTTGTAATAAACCTTATTGTTTTATTGCTTGTATCATTCTCCTCTTTATATATAAACAAGCCACTTCTGGTCATCCTCTCCACATCATTTCTATGATATTGCACTAATCCTTACTAGCTGTTTTCTACAAACATTTTTTTTTTTTTTTGTCATCTTGTCTATGCATCAGAACAGATTTTTCTGTTAGAAATTGTGCTTTAGGAATTTTTTGATCACCTCTGGAATAAGTACTCCCTGCATGTAAAACAGTTTTACTATCAACAAGTTTCATAGACAAAAGTCTATACTAAGACATCTGGTTATGCTCTGACAAAGATGCTCAATTTTTTTAATAGAAGCACTCACCATTCGACTTTTTCTATCTGATGTATTGCATAAACTTGCATGAAGCAAAAATTTAGATAATATTTTTTCTGCACTTTTGCTTGTGAACTTCTTTTTAGAAATCAGTAGGTGGCAGCATAGAACTGTCCAGTAGTATCATAGCAGCAGTATGGAGTTCAGTAAATATGATTTTGAGTGTGTTGAACCTTAGGTCACCCAGCTAGTAGAAAAAACACAGTTTGTACATGTTGTAGTCCTTGTTTTCCTCGTGAGTGCAAGACATGGGTCAGTTTGTGTCCAGGAGAGGCTAAGGTGGGTCTGGCTGACCCAGAGAATAAGAGGTGCTGAAGGGGAAAAAAAAAAAAGAAAGGGTAGGAGATGACAGTGACAAGCATAGTTTCCATGTCCCCAGGCCTAGAGCATTTTAACACAGCAGTATACCATAGCAATGTAAGTTTACATAGTTATTTCTTCATCAGGTTAAAAAATGGATTGACATACAGAGGTATATGTGTTACTTTATATGGAAAAGAGCAGGTTATATCATGAAATGAGACTAGCAGGCATCATTATCAGCACTACAGAAGTTGTCAGTACTATACGAGCGCCATCTATCTTTCCTTCTAGATTCTTGTTCTCTGTTATAGTTCATCGGAAGGTAAGCAAAAAGGTAAGACAGCTGTAATATTAAGGACAGCTTCTTTTGGAGACCTATTAAGTAGAGCGGGAAGTTAGAGGGCAGTAGCAAGCAGAGAGGGAGTGAATGGGATGCCTTAATATATATGAAAATCTTTTTCAGTGAGAATTAGGGGTAGCAGAGGAATATACAGCTGAAGTCAATTAAGTAGCACTGACAGTACTAAAAAGGTATGAGAAGGAAATGCTGTTTAGTAAGAGAGTGACAACAAAGGATACGAGTAAGACTTTGTAAAAAGATGAGAAAGAAAATAAGAAAGCCAGGTTTAGTTTTACACAAAGTACTGCAAATATTTTGCAAACTATAGAAAAAGCAAAGTAGACTTTAACTGTAAAACCAGAATTAGGCATTTCTGTAATGTATCACCAAGCACTGATACAGTAAATGTATAGTCACTTGACAGGCAAAAATCACTGAAAATGTAACTTGTCCTGAATGTGAAGATGCCCAAGTATCACAAGAGACAGACAGACAGACTTAAACAATGCAACTACCCAGTTGTTAATCATATAGTAGGAGCATGCTTTAATAACTGAGGAAAAAAAATCTATGTGTGGAAGTAATAATATTTTTGGCAGTGAAGCAAACATGGCAGAGCTAACTATGGAGTAGAAAAGAAGAAGAGGGTAAGAAGGGTGGTTTGGGATAAAACAGCACTCTTTATGTCACAGCAATTTGTCAAAGTCCCTACCGTTAGCACATGTAATAGCAATCACAACTAGAGCTTACTAACTAACCAATTCATTTGCACACTAGTGTGACAATGCACATCAAGTACAGTGCACATGCTGTTATCTGACTTTTTTCAAACTCTGTACTCTTTTGTGAGGTTGGGTAATCAGCAGTCCAAAAGTAATATAGCAGAATATCTTGTCTGTCTTTATCCAGTTTAACTGCTCAAAGACAGTTTGCTCTTTGTGAAGAGCTGCTAAATTGAGCTGTCTGAGAAAACATTTTGTCATGCCTAAACAGGAGATGCTTTCCAGATGCAGGCTGGAGTTAATGGTGCTACAGAACAATGTGCTCTACCTGGGAAAATTACAACAAGATATCATGGCATCATCAATCCCTTTTTCCTATTTTGTCCGCTGTCACTACCCTTCTTGATTCAAGCCAATTCTCCTACCATCTTCGACAGTCAATCCTGACTTTGACAGGTTGTTTTTCATACAATCCATTCCCCACTCGACTGGGAATTTTCATTTTATATTGCCTTCTTCCTGTCTCTCCCAAATCTGCTTTACCAAACTGTGTATGGATTCCCTGCACAACCACCATAATCTGTTTTCTTTTATCTTCTCTACAAGTGGGGCTACTTTGACATCTTCACTGATGTCTCTATTTACTCATCTGTCCCACTTTGTGCATCTTATCATATGTCTCAAGCACTTCATCTCCATCACCTTAAGCCTTCTCATCTGCTCTGTCTTTACTGCCAAGGTTTTGTGTGCCATGCAGCATCTCCAGTCACATCACTGTTTTTTTATGAGTTATTTTACAGCTTTTGTGGCTTTCTTACTGCCATTACCTTACAATTGTTAAAGAACTGAAGGAAACACTGATATTACACCTAACTAGCTTTTTTGATAAATCACACACATCTGCAGACATCTTCCTCATTTCCTTTAGGTGGCTTAAATAAGAAACTGGGAAGGCAAAAAGAGTCTATTTATAAATGGAGTCCACTCACCTGAAAGGATGGTAACAAGTGACTATCACGTCATTGTGAGGCTGATCCTTTCTTAGTGTCTCTATAACAGACGCTGATGAAGGATGCCAAAGAATATTTACATTTTTATTGATGATGCAAGATTATTCAAAAGCACTGATGTACAGGAAGATATAGAAAGTATGTTAAGAAACAACAAAAATGCAGAAATTGTCAAGAAATTGGCAGCTTAACCTTTGTAGGCAAAATGAAAGATAATGCATTTGTGAAGCACAAACACAGCTAAAGGGGAATTATCAATGACAAATTAAGACCTTGGCCAGGAGTAGCCATATCAGCTAATTTAAAGGTAAAGATGCAAAATAAGGCAACAGTGGGATGTTTAGCACGTGCCATCAGCAGTTGAAAATAAGAATTATTATTCCTTCATGAAAATATTAGAAGAGAATCTTATCGACAGGTTGACAGATGAGATTAGACAGGAGGCCCTGTGGACTATGATGTTTGCAGATGACATTGTGATATGTAGTGAGAGTAGGGACCAGGTTGAGGAGACCATGGAGAGGTGGAGATATGCTTTAGAGAAGAGAGGAATGAAGGTCAGCAGGGCTAAAACAGAATATATGTGTGTAAATGAGAGGGAGGGTAGAGGAATGGTGAGGATGCAGGGAGTAGAGTTGGTAAAGGTGGATGAGTTTAAGTACTTGGGATCAACAGTTCAGAGTAATGGTGAGTGTGGAAGAGAGGTGAAGAAGAGAGTACAGGCAAGGTGGAATGAGTGTAGAAGAGTGTCAGGAGTGATTTGTGACAGACGGGCACCAATAAGAGTGAAAGGGAAGGTCTACAAGAGGGTAGTGAGACCAGCTATGTTATATGGGTTGGAGACAGTAGCATTGTCGAAAAGGCAGGAGTCAGAGCTGGATGTGGCAGAGTTAAAGATGTTAAGATTTGCACTGGGTGTGACTAGGATGGACAGGATTAGGAATCAGTATATTAGAGGGTCAGCTCAGGTTGGACAGTTTGGAGACAAAGCAAGAGAGGTGAGATTGCGTTGGTTTGGACATGTGCTGAGGAGGGATGCTGGATATATTGGGAAAAGGATGCTAAGGATGGAGCAGCCAGGTAAGAGGAAAAGCGGAAGGCCTAAGATGAGGTTTATGGATGTGGTGAGAGAGGACATGCAGGCAGTTGGTGTGAAAGAGCATGATGCAGAGGACAGGAAGAAATTGGAAACAAGATGATACACTGTGGTGACCCCTAATGGGAACAGACGAAAGAAGATGATGATGATGATGAATCTTATCTGTATTGTGTGCACTTCTGAAGACACCACCATCATTGTAAGCAGGCAGACTTCATAGACTGTCTTCAGAGGAGGAGGACAAAAATGTTTTATAGCTTACACAAGAAATGGCATAAAAACAGATTGCAAGGTGGACAGCTCTGAAGAGCATTGAGGGGAAAACCTTAACTACACCACAGGCTCCCCAAATTTGATTGCCAACACATGTGTCTATAGAAACAATATAGGAAATATGGGAGAAGTGGCCACTCCCAGATCACCCATCCGGTGGGGTAGGGTGGCTTTGGCTCATCGCACAGATTACACCGAGCTGGACCATAAAGTGTTCACCTAGTGGCCTTACCAAGTTAGCCAAGGCCACACTGTCATTAGTACATCAACACAATGTGTTTGAGGGGGATTCAACTGTTGTGAGCTCATAGGAGTTGCTGACTGGAGAATGGGGTGCTGCCAAAGGGAGAGGGTATACCACCCCCAGGACTACAAAGCTTTACCTCTGTCTACCCCTATCACTGGGAAATGGAAGGCTGATAGGAATTCTCAGGCAGGAATGAATGGGCAGTAGGGCTTGCACCTCCCTTGGGAATACCTGGTTCCCATTTCTTTGAACAAATGGACCAACTGGGTGAAGGCAGAGCAGCCACTCTGCAGGGTACATGGGAGGGGCAAGGAAAAAAAAACAAAAAAGGTTACAATGTACATGTTTGAAGAAAGAAGGCAGAGGGGGCACAACAGGAACTTTTTAAGTCCCAAATGTATTAACAGAGCCTCAAGTGTTACTGCCTTTAATTAAAGATATGGAAGAATGAGAGAACATGACTGGAAGATGAAAGTTGAAAGAGCCTGGGAGCTATTAGGAAGCAATGCTTATCTATCTATTACCTATTCATGTATTTATTTATGTTATGTTGTCTGCATTTGCCTACTAGCTGATACTTATTTAAAGATCCCTAAAAAGGGTAAGCTCAACAACAAAATAATTTATTTTTATTTGTCATACTTACAGTTGCTAAAACATACAGATTAAAACAGCACAAGCATGATCCACTGTTATCCACAGAGTATTCACGTATATTTATGTATATGCAGGTATTAAGGTAGGCAGTGTTACATAATGCTGTATTTTTTGTTGCACTGGTATCAGTTTCTTAAGTTTCCTTATGGATACATTTGTACACAAGTGGGCTGCACATGACAATCATGTTCATTAGGAAAATTATGTCATGGGGCTAAATGCAAATACTTTGTTTCTGTAATATGACTGGCTGCCCAAGATAGTGGACTATTTACACATTGGTTTACAAAGTCTATAAAACAAGTTGGAGAAACAAATAAATGTATGTTCTGTAAAAGACAAGTAGAAACAGTTGCACAACTAATTGCAGGGTGCGATACACTTATAGCTGAGGGTCTGCACACTCAAAGACACAAGAATGTGACAAGATTGTTGCATTGGGGATTATGCAAACACTATACTATAGAAGTACCTGAAAAGCATTGAAAACATGTTTCACAAAGCATTACAGAGAATAATGAAGTTTATATCATATGGGGGTCGCCCATTACCAACAGTTCAAAAATAGATGCAAGAAAAGCAGATAGAGTAGTTCAGGAACAAAAAGGACAAGAGTAGTATTGAAATTTCTACTCCCAGTGATTATAGTATCTTACCTACAGAGGGACACAAAGTCATAAAATACCAGGATTTGCTAGCAGAAATGAGTGCAGTGTGGATGGAAGATGCCCATACAGTCGCAATAATAGTAGCAGTGGCAGGACTAATAAAAATAAATTTACAACCATACTTAAATATGCCACCAATACATGTAACCCCATATAAACTGCAGAAGGAGGCTATTCTGGGTAAAATTTGAGTGCTGAGAAGATCACTCTTGGCAATCATCAAAGTCTAAAACCATACAGATTTTATGAATTTTAATCATGTTGTGACTTTGTGACTTAGGAATTAGGTACATCCTCTTCATAGTATTAGAAACAAAAAACACTTGAAGAAATTAAACCATGACAGTCAGCTAAATAACATTTCAGTACTTGGTACATCAGGAGTTTATGTCTGTACAGCTGATGTCAGTTAGATTGATTTGTTCACTAGTCATTTTGACTATTGTAGAATTATGGGTTTCAGGGTCTGGATAAAGAGATGACAAAATCAGCAAGCAAATGAGAGTAGTGTTGCTGGAACTGAATTCATCCTCAAGTCTTGGTGAGTACCCTCAAAGGGTGGGCCCTGTTTTTACAAAATCTTACCAAGATGACAGATATTTATACTGTATTTTATATAGCATATATCATGGACAGAAGTAGGTTAAGAAAATAAAAAAGATAGCTGGGTGCACAAGTCCCAGGATAAAAAAGTGCCCAGTTCTGATAGGTGCATTGGTGCCAGAAATGGAAAAAATGACAGTGTAGAATCCTCAAGACATGGACACATTCTACAATTGGGTAAAGTTAGACTGAGGGAGAGGATACACCCTTGCTGTAAAAGGAAATAGTTGTCCACAAAAACACAAAAATTGACAGGCCAAATGAGAGTCATAAAGATGATAGAGATGAGTACTGAGGATAATAAAGAAATTATGTAACGTTACTGCTACGTAATATGCCCAGAATTTCCAGATAGAAGATGTTCAAAAAGATTAAGAGAAATTAGAGGGAAGAAAAATACTTGGACAAAAAAAACTCTGGAAAGTTTTGAATGCAAATTTGTATTCATTAATACAACAGAATCATCAAAATTATACAGACCAAGAAACATTGGGTCATTTGGAAAAAGAAGCAACTGAAGAAACGTGAAAATATAAAGAACAAAACTTAAGAGATTTTTGGAAAGGTATAAAAAAGAAACGGACATGGGAAAGAAAGTGAGATCTGATATTGTGTAATATTTATGCAAAGTAGAAAGCCAAACTAATTAATATTATAAAAAAGCAGCTATAAAGATATTTGAAGAAAAATACAAGCAAAGACACCCAGATTTGGAAAATTTTACAATGCAAAAAAATAAGATCACAAAGGCGGAATGTAAAGCAGAAGGTTAGTAAAGTAGTAGTTAAACAAACAGAAGCTGACGTTATGGAATATCTGCAAAGTGAAGGATTTTGTGTAGAATTCTAACATGGCTTATGTCACAGCATGATGGAACAATGGGTACCCAAAGTAAGGAGAAAGTGTTAGAGCAGGAGACATCTGAAGAATAAATATGGACATTGGAAAGAAGAAGAGACTTGATATGGTGCAATGTTTATGCAAACAAGAAAGCAAAACTAATCAATACAAAAAAAGCAACAGTAAAGAGATTTGAAGAGAAGTACAGGCAAAGGCATCCAGACATGGACATTTTTATAATACAAAAAGTACGAAAACAAAGGGGGGAGTAGAAAAGAGGATTAGTAACTGAGAAGTTAAAGAAATGGAAACTGAAATTATGGATTAGTGTAGAAATTCTGACACTAGAAACGTCACAACATGATAGAGCAGTTAGTCCCCAAATTAAGGAGAAACAAGTGGAACATGAAGTGTCTGTAGTTACCACATGAGGATACTCTGGAGTCTTCAGTAGGAAACCAGTACAAAACATAATTTGCAGTTGCACAGGAAGGGAAGGACCTGGAAATGGTGGGCAACTGTGACACAATCAATGTTGTGCAGTGATAGGCCAGTGAGTTCCCATAAGAAAGACCAATGGACAATGCAGGATGTAGCTGAAGAGACTATGTCAGAAGACATCATTCTAAAACTCTCTGTAGGATGCTCAAGGGAAATAGAGAATAAAGAATGTGCTCTCAGTTTAGAAGAAAAATATCTAAGTGAAGAGCTGCTTGATTTATTAGAGATGGATAGACATATTAAGACTGACAAAAGAAATAGATTACAGAAAGTCAATGTTGTTGTCTTTTGGCTTTTTATGGTTAGGGGTCGCCACAGCTGATCTCCGGTCAGCTAATGATTGGCAGTAGATTTTTTATGGTGCTGAGTTTCCAGCCCGGCACCCAACCTTCAGCGAAGGCACGCCCATTCACGCATGTCTTTCGAACACCCACTCAACGGCGGGGAGGGCATGCAGGCTCCACACAGAAGGCACTCCCCACACTCCAGCCAAGAATTGAACGGGAGAACCTCTTGCTGTGAGGCAACAATGCTACCGCTGCACCACCACAGATATAGATTACAGAAAGTCAATAAGACCCAAAAATGTTACAAGTCTGATAAAATAAATTTACACAGTAATCAAGGCTATTAGCATAAATTCATGTGCTATAACAGAAGCAAATAGGGCATATTACTGCGCAGCTAAATTAATAACAGATAAAGTTTTACAATAAAATTACAGGGCAATAAGGGAAAGGAAGGGAATAAACCAAATGCCATAATGGAAGTATTGAATAGAGAAAACTATAAAGCAATTAAGAAGTGTCACTGTTAGGAGAGTATAGAAGGGGAACAAATCAACAAAAATACTTAGAAAGATAGACGTGATAAAAGCAATATGTAGTATTAGGACAGACTAGGATCTGTTGTACACTATTGCAAATAATAAACTAAAGATTTCAGCACAGGCATATGCAGATAAATAAAAAGGAAAATTACAAAGTAAGGAATTCATTGATGATCAAAAAAATTTATAGACAATTAGGAAAAAAGCAAAAGGAGTATACACATCACAAAAAAAAAAAGAAATGGACACATTTTGGAGCAATATCTATGAAGACTCTGTGGAAAATAACAAAGATGCAGACTGGATAGTAAGAAACTTTTCATTTATCCAAAACAAAACTTCATACAGATTCAAAGAAGCAGCATAAATAATTTGGTGTATTAATCCTAAACTTCCATCTTCCTTGAGCATGTATAAGACTCCTCTTTTTACTGGACTCAATCTTGAACCCCATATAAAAGAAAAAAAATGCTTGTAGTGTTTTTTTTTCATAGATTATTGGCAACATACAGCCACTAGCTAAATATGCAGTCTTTCCCAGTATAATTGAATTTATTAAACAATAGCTTGTATGTTTTCCAAAAACAACAAAGCTCCATGAAATTCTAGTATTATATTCCATTGTTCCTCACTTACATTTTTACCCCCAAATCTTATTTCTAACACATAATGTATTTAATCAAGAATGATACTCCTATCTTTACTTTATCACCCAGTCTTTTACTTTTTTTCTTTATTTAAAGTCATGCCTATTATATTTAAACATTGATGTGCATAACACATAACTTCTTTCATCCAGATATTTTTTTCTAATCAATATATCATCTGCACAAGTAAACATGAGTGGAGATTTAATCCCTTTATTAGTAATATAAGTAGCACTTCTCATGTGCAAATTTACATCTCATACATTCATCACTAATGCAAATAATATACTACTCATAGGACACCCCTGACATATGGCATTCTTTATATTTATTTCTTTGCTTAATCATCCAGTCATGAAAATTCTTACTTTATGTTTATTGTATGTAGAACAATATGCATTCTTAATTTACTTACTAATGTTATTGTCCACAAAGGTTTATGTTGTACTGTAACAAAAGCTTTATTTAAATCTCCTATCATGACTTTGGTCTCATAAGTCCTGTTTAAAATATCATCCCCAATAATTCCTGACATCCTACAATACAGTATTTCAGTACAATATGACAATCCTATCCTCCAGTACATAATCCTCTGTTGTCATAGACTTGGCTAATGTCCACAATGTCTTTACAAACTTGCCTAAATGTGTCTTTAACATCTCTCTTTCAACTTCAGTTTGAAATTGAGCATGTGTTTATTTTTTGTTTCTCTGTGAAATGCTTTAGCAACATAACAATTCTATGGATTGCAGTTCTTTTTCTCACACTCCCCCCAAAACTTTCCAGAACAGAATCAGTCTCAAAAATAATGTAAAAACAATTGTGTCTCTATGAATAAAGATAAAAGCTCTTACCTCCTGAGCCTTCACTCCCATCTCAAACATTATCTCAAATGTCATACCTGTCCATTTCTTTTTCTTCTTTGTTCTAAGTTCTCACCATAAATTTCCTTTGATTGTTGATAATTCCTTTCCTTGGTTCATCTCTCATCACTTTTCCTAGAGTTTCTTTACCAGTCTCAGCATAAGATTATTTTGGCAATCTTTCAAAATGGCTTCCAATTCCTTCGATTGAATTTTGTCCATAATTTCATTCCCTGAAACATCTTTCCATTCTCTGGCTTGCTGTACAACAACAGTTCACCCAAAATATCATCCTACAACCTTTCCAACTAGAGGTTTGTAATAGCACATCCATCATTAACATTTACTTCCAACAAAACAAATTCTGATGAAACAGCTTCCAGAATCTTGTAGAGCTTCAAATACTGCACTGACATTTGCCTCTGTGCTATCCGACATCTTGGATCTCCTTGAATGCTGTTCTCCATACCACCACTGTGCTAGGAGCAGAACAAGCACTCTCTTAATGAGTAGGGGAAGGTCCTTGATGCAGTGGTCAAACATCTCTTAATAGTATCAATACCTCATCAGGTCTCTACTAAAAAGAGGCTACTAGCCTAGTTGTACTAACCTGGTCAACAAAAGATAAAATAACATAAAAAATAGTTTTACTTTATTGACTATGCTGAAATCTTTCATTGTGTGGAACTCAACAAAATTTGACAATTTCTTGGAGAAATATGGATGCTGGGTTACCATATTTGCCCTTGCGGAAATTAAATGCAGATCATAAATAATAGAATAGAATATGGAATAACTGATTTGTTCAGACCTGCAAGAGAAGTGTGACAAGGCTATATATTGTCACCCTGCTTAATTTATATATGGAATACATCATGTTAAATATTAGATTAGATAAATCAGATGCTTGCATCATGATTGTGGGAAGAAATATTATCAGCCTTATATAAGCAGATAGTACCACTGTGATAGTTGAAGATGAGAAAGAATTTAGTGAGTCTGTTGAAGATGACAGTAGGCAGTACAAAAGTTGATTTGCGGTTTAATTTCAAGCACACTAAGATTGTGTTATTTAGCCTTATCATTCTTTTGCAGATATGATGGGGAATAAGTGGAGGCAGTAATATATTTTATTTTTTTTTTTGCTCAGAGATTTGTGCAAATGGTAACCGAAGCCATGAAATTAAAAGATGCTTGCTTTGTGAGAATAAAAGTATGGTACAACTAAACAAGATAATAAAGAGAAAAGATATCAAAGTCTATATAATCAAGTTATGATTTTCTCAGTATATGGCTTTGTTGTTTTTTTCATGGTTACACACACACAGATTACATCATGTATCTATTTTTATTCATTAATATGGTTTTTGGAACTTGTGTCCTATTTATACTAAGTGAAAGACTAGTGTTTGTGCTTTTAAATATTTTTTAATTGAAACGTTTATATTTAATTGTTTCAATGAAATCATTGGTCCATGCTTGCTCTGATGGATTTATTTAAGTGGAGGATTTTGGTGAATTGCTGTTTGCCTTTGATGAAGACTTTCGAAAACGTATTATGTGTACAAGCGTTTGTTTTTTTGTATAATAAAACTGCCTTGTTACTTCACCCTTCTCTTGGTACTAGGTCTGTACCCTCATTTGGTTCTCCAGAGCAAACTTTTGCTTGTTCTTGGTTATTAGTGTTCACTTTCATCTCTTCATATGGCTTTGAAAGCTCAACTCTAAGTAAGGTTGCAGGACAGCAAATTTATCCATTTGAACTGTGGCATTTGAGAAAACTGTTGTGAATTCTGTAGGCTATAAAATAGTTCACATTTATTAGTGCTTAGTAAATAAATATAGATTGTCCATGAAAGATCTGACTGTAAAATTAAAAATCAGATGTGCTGGCTACATGGTGCAAAGACAGGATTCATAGGAGATGGCACTCAGCTAATAATAGTAAAATGCAGATATTGTGTCCACATAACATGAAGGCAGAATTTACTGGATATAACATCAAAAGATCAAAGGCAAAAGTAGAACATGGCAACAGATAAAAGATGATTAGTATTATTGAAGAAATTAATATGAGTTTACAAAAACTTCAAGAAACAGTGGTGGACAGACAGGCCTTCTCTGTAAAAGTTTTTGAGGTCATGAAGAGTTGCACTCTACTAAATGACTAAACAACAGCAGGTGGAAATGGACAGACAAGGTGAGATAAGCAGTATCTAGTTGCCGCAAAATCTCTATTCTATGCATTTAATGAAAAGTAATTCAGAAAAAAAGTATAGTGCAAAATCTGAAAAAAATGAAGTGACTCTGGATAAGAACTAAAATGAAAAAGAATAAAGAAAACTGGGAAGAACTAAATAGAAAAAAAACAGAAGAAACTTTGCAATGCAGAAGGTGTAAAGTTCATCTCCTTGAAATTTCATATGCACCTAGTTCACTAATAAAAATCGAACTGTAAAATATGTACTACAAAATAATAAAATAAATAATAATAACTAATCCACAGTTGAGTTAAAAATGGAATATCCTTTTTGGAAACGCAAACAAGCAATCTTAGTTGAGTATAATGAAAAGCATTAAAGACTCATTATTTATATATAATCAGGTTATTTGGAGCAAGGGAGTAGTTAAGAGGGTTGTTCTGTTAAGGGCAATAAAAGCACTAAATTCATTCCATTAACCAAGTCTCCATTCCCGGTTAACACCATAGTGTGAACTGAGATTGTGCTTCCTTAGAACTGAAACTAAAAAGCTAGAAACAAATCAAAATATATAATATAAGAACAGCTTATTAAGGCTAAATTACTAATCCAAACTTTATTAATTAATAGTTTCTTAATTAATGTTGCGATCTTAACTTTAAAGCATTTCCATTTTAGCCATGACTGATTGCAGCTATTTTAAAATAATCATGGGCATACTTATCAGGATAATGCTGAAAACAGCATTATTGTTGCTTTCATACCTGTTTGGATTCTTCCTAAGCTAGCTTAGTTAGTAGCTATTTCAGAATAAAATAAGAAGAGATGCTTACCAAAAGTAGTTACCTGAAATCAGGTGACACAATATCCCTGGCTGTGTTCTACATGAACTACAAAGCGAACTGGCACCCCATCTGTGTGCCCTGTTCACACACAGCCTCACCTCTGGCTTTGTCACTACCAAATGGCACACTGGTCATCCCTCTATATAAAGGGGGAGCGACTACAGACCCTGGGAATTATCGCCCCATTAGCCTGACGAGTCTGATATGGAAGGCTATGGAGCGCTTCATCATGGACCTAGTTAACAAGGATATAGGGATTCACAAAACTCTAGATCCCATGCAATTTGGCTTTGTTAAAGGGGTCTATATTAGAACACCGAACATTCAAAATGTCGAGTGTTCTAATATCGAGCCCTACCAATCGAAAATACCAAACATCAAACTTCAGAACAGCAAATTTTTTCCTAGGGAAAAAATTTGCTGTTCCAAAACACATACACACAACACGAGCACACGAAACAAACAGCAATCCACACACATACACCTAAAATCTTACACCTAACCCTACACTATACTACACACACACCACTAACTATCCACTTACCATAACCCTAACCCTAAGGTCCGTCACTATCGCACACTCACCTCACCCGCACCCTAACCCTAACTCACCTAACCCGCCCTAACCCTCATGTCCACATAATCACACATATACCTAACCCGCGCCCTAACCCTAACTCACTTAACCCTCATGTTCACACAACCGCACACATACCTAACTCGCACTCAATCGCACACTTATCTGAACCCTACCCGTAACTTTCCAACAGAGCACTGAAAATACTGAAGCAACAGAAATGGACAACCAAATTCTTTCCCTAGGCAAGAATTCGGTTTTCTGCTTCTTTGAATGGGTCGATATTAGAAGACTCGACATTTTAAATGTTCGGTGTTCTAATATAGACCCTTGTTAAAGGTAGATCATGCCTGCTCAACCTGGTTGACTTCTTTGAGGCAGTCACCAAAGCTGTGAATGAGGGTAAGGCAGTTCATACAGCCTACCTCAATCTAGCCAAGGAATTTGATACCATATCTCACTCGGAATTATTGATAAACTTACCAAACTGGGCATCAACCCCTATATCATTAGGTGGGTTGCAAACTGGCTTGCAGACAGAGCCCACAGCATGAAACTAGCAGATTCCAAGTCAGACTGCCGATCAGCTATGAGTGGAGTTCCACAGGGATCAGTCCTGGGTCCTTTCCTGTTTGGCATCTACTTCTCAGAAGTCCAGGCCAACAAATAGGGACTCTGGCTGACCAGGTTTGCAGACAACTGCAAGCTGGGGTCCATTATTAACTCCACAAGTGATGCAGACATCCTTCACAAAGGCCTCATTGAAACAAATAACTGGTGTCGTAACCACGACATTAAGCTTAATGCCGAAAAATGTGTCATCATCCCCATTGTCAAAAACTCATTTCCCACAAATTACCATATCGATGGGAACCCACTGAACACTGAAGGAGTTATAAGAGATCTGGGGACACAGGTTGATACCAACCTCTCCTTCAACCACCACATTGCCACTGTAGTCAGAAAGTCCTTCTATGTGGCACATCTCATTACAAAAGGTTTTACATCCTGGAAGAAAGAGGTCATCATCTCTCTCTCTACTCTTCCCTCATTAGACTAATCATCGAATATAATGCTCCATTTGCCATGTACCTCACTAGACACTTGCAATAGCTAGAGAGGCCAGAAAAGTACCTCACAAAGAGGATCATAGGCCTTAAACATTTGGACAGACTCAGAAAACTCCAGCTATTCTCTGTCTCATATCATCTACTAGGAGGCGATCTCTGCTTGACTTACAAAGCCATGTCTTACCCATCTCTGTTAGAAATGCTACTTCTAAAGAAATCCTAATCCCTCCGTACCACATGTTCCAGAGACCTAAACCTCATTACCACAATCAACAGAACATGCTGGGGGGACAGGTTCATGACCTGGAGACTGCCCATGCTCTGGAAGAAGCTCCCCATACACGTCAACCAGAGCACCTCATTGGCCCTCTTCAAGAGAAATCTTGACGAATGGATGGGAAATAGAAAGTACATCCCGGGAATCACTACAGTGGCTCTACTTGATAGAGGAACTGGTAACTAACGTTGGGCGGCACAATGCCAGGACACATCTATGGGCTTTGCTTGTAAAGGTTCCAGGGCCATTAGCCTAGTACACACCTCTGAACCTATATCCCTGCCATCATGTCACCTCTTTCTTTTGTCAGGATTGTGCATATTGTTAAAAGAAAGTGTGACTTGTGGGATGGGCACCTAGTCTTTCATAGTTTGCATTTCTGATCAACTGTGCTCTTAAAAATAGTCTTTTCTACCTAAACACATGCATCCATCTAATGGGAAAAATCAGATTTACTTTGCTGATCTGAACAGATCTCATTTAGAGTAAAACTGAGCTGAAGAAAACCAGGCAGTGCCATCTGATAAGTGGAGAAACCACCGTATGGCAAACCAATGTAGTGCTAGCATATCTGAGCAAGTCAAGACAAAATGAACTACTTCCTTGCCACTTGCAGTTAGGTATGTCTGAAATGTATTTAATTAACACTGTAACGAAGCAATCTGACTCTCAAGCTTGGTTATTGGCCTAGTTGACTTTTCTACAACATATGCATATTCTTCCTGTATCCGACTGGGATTTTGCTGAAGTCTTTTCCCACAGACATCACATTGACATGCATCAGGTAGAGTGTTGAAGATGGATTTGCATATAATTCAAGATAAAGTTTCTACCTAAAGCCCATTGCTTGCTGGTATAGGCTTCAGACCCTTGGGACCCTGAAATGAATAAGTGAGTACTAACAACAAATTAATGAATAAATATAATAAAGTAAGTACTGCTTAGAATATGGATGCATAAGATCTGCAGGGCCCTACTAGCACTTGGAATGCATCTAAGAAAGTTTGCTGTGTTAGCTAGTTCTGAAACTTAAGATAGCTTGTAGATATTTTGCAAGATCAACAGTTCTTTTTAAGCAGATGTTTTTTTTTTTTTTACATTGCATTTTACTGACATTACATGATATGTACATTAAGATATATAAATGTGCTGTTTATCAGTCTGATGTTCGTCCTTTTATAATATGGACAAAGAGACAGATAACTGGCTAGCACAGTATAACTACAGTGATGTAAATCTGATGTTCTTATGTATTCATATTCCCTCATTATGTGTAGGGCAGCTACTGTTTCTGCATACTGCAGTGCTTATCCTAATTTTAGGTACCTGAAGTACAGTAAATGACGTTTTAGGACTACCTCAACAAGAATTCATTCTGAAGTTCATTATTTCTATTTACAACAAGTCGAGTACCCCAACACTGCTGAAAGGTGCAACAGATGATATTAGATATAAAAAGAGGTTTGTTAAAAAAGGTTCTTTCTAGTTCCTTTTAATGTAAGAAACCAGAAGTTTTAGAAAGAACATTTACTTAAAAAAGGCCAAGCTTTAACTATAAGTAACAAAACCTAAAAGAAAGTTCCATTTAGCTATACTTTTTCAATATTCCTATGCAAATAATTTAGAAGAAAATAGTACTCTGAATATTCCGGTGTGAGTCCCTGATATTGAATAGGTGTATGCTGACGTCAAACCTTAAGAAATCCCAGTACTAATTTTCTTATATTTAATCCTCTGTTATTGTCATAAAACCTATAACATATATATATATATATATATATATATATATATATATATATATATATATATATATATCCCTGCTTTTGCTTAGTTGAACCTGACTGAACCCTCCAATGTCTGCATTATTTCACACAAGGTTTGAAGAATATTTGTCAAGTGAATGCTGATGACTGTACTGTGAATCTTATTCCATAATTTTATTATCAGTATTATTAATTTTCTTCTCAATGACAATTTCCATACTATACTTGTAACCAAATTCCATAGTACATAGTTTGGGTAAATTAGTTACATAGGTCTATTTCAAAATTCTGATAAGGTATAATAAAGCTTTACAAGGTAAAATAGCATTAAGATAGTAGAAATCATATGGCACCTTTGTTCTATAGCCCATAGTGCCTTTTATTTAAAGTCTAATTTCATGTAAAATTTACAAAGTGCACTCTGTTGTCAGTGGTATAAATTGTACAATAAATAGCATATACAACATATACTTTAATAAGTAGATCCAGTCAACTTCAAGCAACATAGCTCTGTATATAACAGTTAATCAATATATAGTTATATATTTTTTCTGATCTGATCTGAAACCGGTTACCCCCCTATCTCTGTAGTGTTCTTAAAGTTGGTATAACTTGGTCTAATAGCTTTTCTGTTATCTGATTGTTTCAAGGCTTACTGATTTAAAAATAGTTCCCTGTTAATAAATTCCTGCATGCCATTTAGAATCTGCTTGTGTTCTGACTGGAGTACTTCTCAAACAAAGTGATAAATATATTTTTTGGCACTTTTTGCTTGACTGACATATTTGCTGGCATATAGTTTTATACATATATATATATTTTTTCTGTTCTCTGATCTGTTCTGAAACTGTGTTGTTATTGTTGGTGGCTTTGCAGTTGCCCGCTCCTACTGTAAATTTGATCTGGGACACTCCTCCCAGTCTAGTGTTCTTTCTGCCAAATACAGAGAGAACATTTGAGAAGGCCAACCCGCTTAGGTTCTTAACCTTGAATTATCTTCTGCTCCTCCTTTCTCCCATTTCACTTTACTGAAAAAAATCTCCTTGCGTTCTGAATGAGTGTGCTTCTCAGCTGATAAGTATATATTTTTTGCACGTTTTAACTGTTCAGAGTTGAATAAAACAACAACTGAATTCAGTTCAGAATACATTTTGAATAAATTGCATTTATTTAAACTGTATTTGCTTTCATACTGCTACACACGCAAGTGTACTAGCTTGCACCTCACTTTAAATTGTTTTTAGTGCTGTTTTATCTGCTTTCTGAAAAAAAAATCCTAAGGTTGTTTCCTACCTTTCCTGTAACTAGTCTAGTCCAGATACAGATTTGCTGTATCCAGGACTGTTTGTAATCTTCTGAGCACCTCCAAGCCTTTCTGTGTTGGAGGGAAGCCTTCTAGCTTATCAGTGAGAGTGGTAATCACTAGGTAGCCTATCTACAACAAGAGGACTGGTTTCTGGCCCAGAAATTGTAGTTTATTGACCATATGGGCAGTTTTTCCATCTCTTTCAACTTTTGGTTTAAAAGCCCACATTTTCGCTCGTTTCCCACCTTTCCTGTAACTAGTCTAGGCCCAGTACAGATTTGCTGTATTCAGGACTCTTGGTAAGCTTCTGAGCCCCCTAAGCCTTTCTGTGTTGGAGGGAAGCCTCCTAGCTTATCAGTGGGAGTGGTAAGCACTAGATAACCTATATACCACAAAAGGAGTGGTTTCTGGCCCTGGAATTGCAGCTTTTGGCCATTTGGGCAGTTTTTTCCATCTATTTCAACTTTCTGGTTTAAAAGCCTGCATTTGCGCTTTTCCCACCTTTCCTGCAACTAGTCTAGTCCAGATACAGATTTGCTGTATCCAGGACTGTATGGAAGCTTCTAAGCCTTTCTGTGTTGGAGGGAAGCCTTCTAGCTTATCAGTGGGAGTGGTAAACACTAGGTAGCCTATCTACCACAAGAGAAGAGGTCTCTCGCCCAGAAATTGTAGTTTATTAACCATTTGGGCAGTTTTTCCATCTCTTTCAACTTTCTGGTTTAAAAGCCAGTATTTGCACTTGTTTCCCACCTTTCCTGTAACTAGTATAATCCAGATACAGATTTGCTGTATCCAGGACTGTTTGTAAGCTTCTGAGTGTTGCCAAAGTCTGCTCTTCATTTTTTTTTCCTTAGATATGCTAGTTCTCTCCACTTCTACACTTTTACTAGCTTATTAGTTTACCATTTTACCAGACTTCTTATAGCAGTTATTGTAGCACACACAAATGCTACCAGTACTAGATGTTCTACAAGAAAACAGCTCCAGTACTTATTATTAATGCCCACCCCTCCAGGCATGTCTAAATGTAAGTTCCCAGTACTTTCTTCTATTAACCTGGTGAACTTGGGCAGCCTGAGGCAATGTAGCAACTGCCTCATGTACACTGACAGCCCTCTCCTCTTACCTCCCAATACCCAGTCTTGTAAGAGATGCACTTATGTATCCAAATTGGAAGCCACGCACTCCCCAGCCAAAACCAGAATAGCTGGTCAAGAGGAGAAGGTCAACACTTACACCACACTACATGGAATGCATAGCCCTCCAGAACATACACTAGCACTGTCTTCACATAAAAATGCAAACCACACACCGACCTTCACGGAGGCTGTCAATAAAAATCTAACCAAACAGCAGAGACCTCCAAGGCAGAAATGCACTGGACCACCACAACACAACACTAATCAAGAAACACATAACTCTCCTAAACAGTGTGCCACTCAACCAAAGCCCCTAAGGCAATACAGCATGCCCAACATACTAGTTATAGGCTACTCAATAGTGAGGCATAAAGATGTCCCACTCACTAGGTTGAATAAGGAGAAAGTAACAGTCAGCTGCCTGTCAGGTGCCAGGATCCACCACATAATGCATGCACTCAGGACCCTCAACAACAGGTACAGATATGACTCTATCATTGTACATGTGGGTGTGAATGACCTGAGACATAACTCCCTGGACTACATGAAAAAAGACATGGAGGAGCTCTCGGATTATGAAGCCCAGGTGGGAATGACCCTAGCCCTGAGCAGCATCCTGCCATCACCAAGAATGATACCACACTACAACCAGAAAATGATTGATTTCAACAATTGGCTAAGTTTCTGGTGTCATTCTAAGGGGATCCATTATCTGTGTGCATGGGATGACATGATTGACAGTCCTCAATGCTTTGCCAGAGATGACCTGCATCTGTCACTCTTTGGCTTCTGGATACTTACCAAGGCTCTTGTCACTCTTGTAGTGCCTTTTTTAGTCCAAATTACTACCGTAACAGCTACAAACAAATGCAATATGAGGGTCATGCGGCTCAGCACTAGAAGTCTAAATCTCAAACTGCACTCACTCGAAACACTCCTTAAAATGGAGAACATCAACATTTGTGGTGTAACAGAGACCTGGTTCAAGGCAGCAAAAACATCCTTGCACTACCAGGCTGTAACTCATTCCACACTTTTCGGCCCCAGAACTTGGACTGAAGCTTCAAAGGTGGTGGTGTTCCATATTCATAAAAGATGCGCACACCTCTAGACTGGTGGCCCAACATAACGCATCTGAGATACTTCAGGTGCAGCTAACATTGGGTAAGACACCGATTCAGGTCGTAGCCTGCTATAGGTGCCCAACCATGTCCCAAAACTCTCACTCTACATTCCTAAGCACCCTGGAGAATATTAGGGTCCAGCCTAACACTCTCATACTGGGTGACTTCAACTATCTCGCCATTAACTGGGAAAACTTCTCATGTACCAATACACTTGCCCAACGTTTCCTGGAATTCATTAATTCTAATGCCCTGGACAAGCTCATTCTTATCCTCACTAGAGGTAGCAACATCTTTGACCTGGCCATTACTAACATAGGCAACCACTGCTCTACACCAATAGTCAACTCCTTCCTGTTTAGATCCAACCACAAACTAATCACCTTGGAAATCCATATCCCCCTTCCCCCGCAAAGGTAACCACCATGAAAAACTTCTCCAAAGCTAACTTTGGGCTCCTAAAAACAGAGGTGGCTAACTTCACAACACCCATGCAAATGGAGATTAGTTGCATGACCGCCGAGTCATACACCAATGCACTGTGCGAACACGTACACAAATGCATCGATCTCGCAATACCCAATAGAACCAAGACGCTCTCCTCCAAAAATAGGGAAGCCAATCGGGTGGTCCCCTGCCATAAACAAACTCTACAACAAAAGGAGGAAGCTGATGCTTAATAAGGTGAAGTCGCAAAACTGGAAAAACTCCCTTATCAGCCTCAACAAAAAGTTGAGATCCCTCATCAAATCTTCTAAAGCTAGCTATGAAAACAGAATTGCAGCAGATAGTAAAGACATCCACAACGCCTTCTATAATTATGTAAAGAATCTCCATGGCAATACCCAGATTTGCTCTGCGCTACTGCACAATGGTACCTCCTATACCAACCCAACAGATACTGCCAATATACTGGCCGACAGATTCAGTGCTAACTTTACCCCTCTCTCCCCTCCTAAAGGACCAATCACAATACCAGTAGATTGCCAGGCTCCCTGCTGCACAGGTTAAGACAGCACTTTCCAAGGCCAAGAATACAGCTTCTATGGGACCTGACAGTATCTCTGGTTGTGTTCTACATGAACTACAGCATGAACTGGCACCTCACCTGTGTGCCCTGTTCAATCACAGCCTCATCTCAGGCTTTGTCCCCACCAAATGGCACACTGCTACAGTCATCCCTCTCCACAAAGGAGGAGTGACTACAGACCCTGGGAACTATCGCCCTATTAGCCTGATGAGTTTGATATGCAAAGCTATGGAACACATCATCATGGACCTAATAAACAAGGATATAGGGAATCACCAAACTCTGGCATCCTACACAGTTTGGTTTTGTAAAGGGTAGGGCATGCCTGCTCAACTTGGTCGACTTCTTTGAGTCAGTCCTCAGAGCTGTGGATGAAGGCAAGGTGGTTCATACAGCCTACTTTGATCTGGACAAGGCCTTTGATACCATTCCCCACTCAGGAATCATAGAAAAACACACTAAGCTAGGCATCAACCCCTATATCACTAGGTGGGTTGCAAACTCTCTCAAGGATAGAATCTACAGTGTGAAAGTAGCTGACTACAAGTCGGACTGCAGGCCAGTCATGAGTGGTGTCCCACAGGGTTTGGTCCTGGGTCCTCTCCTGTTTGGTATCTACTTCTCTGAAGTCCAGGCCAACACAAAGGGACACTGGCTGACAAAGTTCGCAGATGATTTGCAAGGTGGGAGCTATTATTAACTCCCCAAGTGATGTTGACATCCTACAGAAAGGCCAAACAACCAAATTGAGGGAAGCTGAAAATGACAACAAAGAACCCAAGTACAGCTTCAGGGATGTTTGCCAATGAATATCCAAGAACCAAGTGGTAAAAACAGTAAAATAAACCTTCTTTATTAACGCTGTTAATTCCAACAAGTAAGACACGTTTTCGTTGCTGAATGCAACTTCTTCAGGTCTGAAGAAGTTGCATTCAGCAACGAAAACGTGTCTTACTTGTTGGAATTAACAGCGTTAATAAAGAAGGTTTATTTTACTGTTTTTACCACTTGGTTCTTGGATATTCATTGGCAAACATCCCTGAAGCTGTACTTGGATCCTACAGAAAGGCCTCACTTGAGATCAACGACTGGTGTCAGAACCATGGCCTTAAGCTCAGTGCCAAAAAATGTGTCATCATCCCCCTTGAGAAAAACCCAGTTCCCTTGAATTACCACATCAATGGTAGTCCTCTGAACACAGAAGGATTTATAAGAGATCTGGGAACACAGGTTGAGAGAAACCTCTCTTTTGACCACCACATTGCCACTGTGGTCAGAAAGTCCTTCTATGTGGCATATATCGTTACTAAGGGTTTTGCATGCAGGAAGAAAGAGGTCATTGTTTCCCTCTACTCTTCACTCATTAGGCCAGTCATCAAGTACAATGCCTCATTTGGCATGTACCTCACTAGACACCTGCAACAACTGGAGAGGCCACAAAAGTACCTCACAAAGAGGATCCTAGGCCTTAGACACTTGTCCTATATGGACAGACTCAAAAAACTCCAACTATTCTCTGTCTCGTATCACCTGCTCAAAGGTGATCTCTGCTTGACTAACAAAGTGATGTCTGATCCAGCTCTGTTAGAAATGCTACATCTAAAGAAATCCCAATTCATCCACACCACATGCAACGGAGACCTCAGCCTCATTACCACAGTCAACAAAACATGCTGGAAGACAGATTCATAACCCAGAGACTGCCCATGCTCAGAGTCAAGCAGAACACCTCACTGGCCCTCTTCAAGAGAAATCTTTATGAGTGGATGGGAAATTGAAAATTCACCCTGGGGATAACTCCAGTGGCTCTACTCAACAGAGGCATTGGGAACTAAGGTCAGGTGGCACAATGCCAGGGTAATCCTATGGGCTAGGTTTGTAAAGGCTCCAGGGCCATTAGCCTAGTACACACCTATGAACCTATATACAAAATTTGCATAAAAGGTCTGTAACAGTGATACAGCAGAACTGTACCAGTTTAGGATATGAAGTCTGAAAGAAACAACTTTTATAATAAATTGGCTTGCATATTTGGTGGTTTGCTTCAACTATTTTTAATTAAAGATGTATATAATGTTCTGTATACCTTTATTCTATAAGTCATTCCGACTTAGTAAATTGCAGAGTCATTTCTTTTCTTTTATTTGGCTTGTTCTACCCTATAGGAAAATCCAGTTAGAGAACCATAGATGCATTTGATAGCTTTGCAGAATGTAACTAGTCCAAACAATAGGATTGTAAACAATTAATCCATGTAACAAAGCATAAAGCTAATACTAAACTTGAAAAAGAATCATAAAATAATTAGTCAGTGGTTCTCAGTCTTTTGATGAGGTTTTAGCACTGATCATAATTTCATTGACAAGACATTCACATAGTAGAGATTTTTATTAAATATCAGACAATTTTTGACCTTGCAACAAAACTCAGAAATGACCTGACTTGCAGAGGTACTATCTTAAGATATAAAGTTTAACTGTTTGTTTTTGTGGAAACTGATCCCTCTCATTCATCATAATGAGAACCCCTGAGTCATTTTCACAGTACAGGTAAACTGTTGTCTTTTTCATAAAGACAGTGAATGCAACATTTTTCACAAAATAAAAAAATAATGAAATGAAAGACCACTGTTTCAGTTGTCTGATCATTGTTTTCAGTTTGTAAAATAAAGTAACAAAGAGAAAATACAGAATGTCCAAGGAATCTGATAATCGAAATTGCAAAGCAAGTATTTGAGCGCAACATATCTGTATCTGTCTGTTAACAGTTTGTGTTACTTCAAATTGTTCTTTATCAAAACTATTTTTTAAATTTAACTCTATGACAGCTTATGCATTTTTCATAATACTGATTAAATGTAGAGCAACTTACATCCCACTTTCCGTGTTTTACATATTTGTACACACAACTATACCTCAAATATCTTCACTGAGCAGCAAAGCAAGAAATGTTATGGATACTGAAGAGTTATCTACAACATCAGTGATGTCACAAGTCACCGATATGTGACTCGGCTACAAGAAAAGTATATAAATCCATTATAGCTCACAGCTTAAAGTGATGGTTACAGTTATATAATGTTAAAAAGTGTCATTTCAGTTGAAATGTGCCATAATATGCTGCAGTAAGGTTCTGTTTTAAATGCGGAATGCCCATGGCATTGATTGGCCAGTCACTGTTCACGATTACGTGCCTTTAGTTTTGCAAGGTGAATCTCATGAAGCACCATTTTAACAAGACAAGTTGCACTTAGCTAAAAATGAATCCTAAATAATTTAGTGTAGCTGCACATCTTGATAAAATTGACACTGTGGTAGTCATAGCAAAAGTACAGTAGATATGCTTCACATTTATTAATGGTACTCTGCCATTAATGGCAGTTAATTTATGGCTCTGTAACTTGCACACTCAATTATAGTATCACATTCTGCGCTGTTTCCCTGAACAGTACCAGATAATTATTTAATGTCATATAATAGCAATGACGAAAATTATAGCTCTGACTTGTATAAAATAACACATCCACATGATCTCCTGCATAACATATTATATCAGCTCAAAATAAGAAAGAAACAAGGTATTAACAATACAGTTACACTTAACTTTTGGTGCGTCATTTGGGAAACTATTGTCTTGGGGTTTATTAATGTATTTCCTGTTAAACTGAGGTTTCATGATTGCCATCCACTTATACTCTCTAGTCCCATTTAAAAATTAATGAGAAGTATAAAATCTTCATTAAAACATCATATGAAGAATATAGTATCTAAGGTGGATCATGGCTGAGAAGAAAATACATTGAGGCAGTGTGAGACAGCCATTTGTGAGAATAATGCAAAGTATGTAACAGAAGCTGCTTTGAGTTCCAACCCGCTGTGACATAAAGAACACTGATGTTGAATTCAGCACTGTACTTCAGAAGTGTGTGGAGGGGGGTATTTTAGCTGCTTTCTCGTTGCTGTGCCTTGAAGATATCTGAAGCAGCTTTGTTTTCAAAGAACAACACTGACTGCTTTTTAACTTTAGACAGTAAGCCATCATCCTTTTTCTGGGACTTGAAATACTCATGGTATGGCTCGGCTGACTTCCTGTTCTTGTTGATGAATATGTTGTGGACCATCAAAGAAAAAATAACAAATCCAAAGAATCCAACCATGGCTAGAATATAAAGCGATGCATTGGATTCATCACTCTCTTTGACTCCTGTGCTGTTAGATATAGTTGTGTTATGTTTCACATAGGACTGCAGAAAATCCCACAGAAGAGAATCTAACTCAGTATTGTTGAATGTCATTGCTGCGAACAACAGTGTTAAACTAAACAGAAAGATAAAATAAAAAATAATCAATGACTGAAATAATTTAACTAAGTCTAAGATTTCACATTCTTCTTCAATAAACAATTTTTTTCAAATCTCTTTTAGGTAGTTTTCATTCCTGTTTGACACTGTACTAAACCATTGCTATATGATTTATGGACACTGGAAGAAATTAAATGTTGCGAGAGACTGTATAAATTCAATAAATACGTCAGGATTGACTTGCAATGCAGACTAGGACGATGTCCAGGAAAACTGTTGTTATATTCATTAAAAGTCAAAATTATCTTGTAGAGTAGACCAGCATGTCAAAATATCAGCAAATACTTTGGATAACTATTATTATCTGTGCATTACTGAAATCATGTAGTTGACAGTACTGAAGTGGAAAAATTGTTACAGCATGTCTTATTAATTAAAGGAAAGCAAACAAAGGAAATGGGACAGCACACTGTTTAGGAATGCTGCCTTACAATACCTGATCCTCCAGTTTGATTCTCAGTTGAGATATCTTCTCTACAGGATGTGCACGTCCTACCTGTAATTGTACCTGAGTGGATTTTCACCATGTGCCCTAGCATCCATTCACATTGTAAAGATATTCTGATACTTCAAATTTCCTTTTGGTATATGTGCGTTTGTTAGCATACTGCAGTTGAGTGTCATCTTATCCTGGATTTCTTTATCTGCTTTTTGCTCACTAAGTTTCTTAATAGTCCCCGACTCCCCTGTGATGATGAACTGGCCAAAGAGGGTAAGTGAAGAATTAATTAAATAAAAGAAAGATTAGGTCTATGTCATACAGTCATCTGTGACTTGCCAAGTAAACAACTTTTCTTCAAGGAAAGACAAAAAACAAATTGAACACTTATATGGGGCAAAGTAAATACAAATGACGTAATACCTTCTGGGCATCTTGATGGAATGATGCCTTAGGTTTTATCTGAAACTCTGAGAATATGTAGTATATTGCTTTCAGTATGGAACACCAGATTCTGAAGCAGCAAGTACATTCCTTGTAGCACATAGTTCATTTGCCTGAAAAAGTAGATACACTTCTCTTTATGAATCATTATGTTTTTCATTTATTTACACACTTTTAATCTTGGTGAATCAGCTGAAATACTTAAAGAAACATGGGAATCAATAACCAATGGATCTCACACCCCATGAGTTACAAATTAATGCTCTACAGTAAGTTTGCAATGAGTAGCAGCTGCCCAGCAGCGTGTTATTTTATTGTTATACTCCTGTCTGTGAATATAAAACCTATAAGCAGGAATAAAAACCTAATAGTATTCCGTTGTTGGACACCATAAGGCACACTGGGTACTTACGTATTATCGCAACCAGATTTCCAACCTGGCATAATTCGTTATGGCTGGCCAAAAATATCTATATTAACCTTAAAAGGGGTGGGTAAACTACAAAGCAGTAGTCTGTCACATTGGGTATGAGGCAGGAAAAGGACCTATAGTCACATTTTCTTTTCATGGGCGGCGTACATTTCTGACATAACTTAATTTAACATAAAGTAAATGTGGCTGCTGCTTCACATTTATCATTACTTTTACAAGGGAAGAACATTCCAGTTGTGTGGGACATGTTATCAAAATGAAATGTATGCTATATATTCAGCAATGTGTACTTTTATTGGCATTTAAGGAAGTCGTACAGTAAAAATGTTACAAAGTGTGATGGTAGCTGTAGGGAGCAATTGCTTGGCTGTTTCTTGGTCTGTGTTGAAAAACTGACTGCTTTCACTGTTAAAATCAGCTAATGGTAGTAAAGCAACGGTTATATCACTGCTTTCTTTACAAGGATGCTGTTAAAATTAAAAGAAATAATTGGTAACAATCACAGATTACGGTGTCGGCAGGTAAAGGGGTTGTAAATGGGCTGCTTGTGTTGTTGGGAACCTGGTGAGTTTCATCAGTTGTAACACTAACAATGACTCAGAAGCAGCACTCATGTTTCTTTTATTTTTCATAAACTTACGTCAGTAAAAGATGCTACCCAGGAAGAGGAATTTTGCTGTTATTCCTTTTCCTATGTGATAAACAATGTGACAGAATATTACTTAACAGTTTACATGCCCCTTTTTAGGTTAACATAAATTGTTTCATGAAAACATTACAAATTATGATAGGTTAGGAATCTGGTTGCGATACTACATAAGTGCCAGGCACTGCTAAGTAAGTGTTAAGATATGTCAGCACTTTCCTGTCTATAGGTGTCATCTTGGGTCTATGGAGTGGGTTGCACAGGCATAGAATCTATTTCGATGGAATAGGGTAGGGATATGGCCATAAGATTACTTGGATGTGACACTGTGAACTTTGACCATGATGGGATTTGCCTGCCATCATCATCATCATCATCAGAGCCATACACCTTCCCAACATCAGGCTGGCCTTTATCCATGGCAGAGGACACTGATGATGCAACATCTGTGAAAGCACCAAGAAATTGCCAAGTTAAGTAAGAAGCCCACACCAACACCAGCAGCTTAGTGAAAATGCTATAATTTAATAGAGTCATTGAAGAAAACTGTGGTTAGCATACCTTGGGCAGGTGGCCTTTAAACATGTAGGCTTGATGTTCCTGTGAAACAAAGAATTCCTGCTTGTATATTATATTATATTACCTTGCAGTGAATTAGTATTGCAGATATTACACCATATTTAGACATTCCCGCCTGGGTCATCACTAAAAGATATGCACAGTGCCATCACTGATATCTGTCATTACACTGTGAATGTCAAACCTGTCTAGACACCCATGCACAGATGCCAGGAATTCTTCATCTCTACCAAAGGTGGATCAGTTGTTGTACACCCTCCCATGACCCTCTGCTGCTGTGCCAGGTGGGTTGCCCTAGAGCCTGTGTGCATTAATCATGTCGGTTGCCCCTCTTTGGACTTGCTCATCATTCCAGTCTTGGCCACTCAGTGCATTGATATCATCTGTCATGTTCCAAAGACACGAGCATGAAATACTCTGTCAGGTGTCACATGATGGAGCATCCCCCAGTCATGCCAATGGTCTGTAGCAAGTTTTCATTCTGTTTGTAGGAGTTTGCTTTCTGATTTTTTGCACTTTTCAGATGAAAACCTGCAGTTGCAAGGAAATATGCATCTGAAATGTTACCACCTCACATGCAATGGGGCAGAATTTGACAAGACCCATGTGCCCTTGCAATAATATGGGGGATTACCCACATGTGCATCTGTGATTCATGCAGAGATTTTTGTGTGTAGTGTAACTGGGTATGTTATCCATACAGGATAGGCCTGACTAACTACCCTGGAATAAGACACAGGATGAACACAAGCGTGTATGTGTGGCACAGTTCCTGGCATCTGCAGGTACATTGGCCACAAAATCAAACATAAAGGCACCCTACACTCTTTGGAATGCTACAACATTTTATATTAGCAACTTGATACACCCTCCTTACTGTGAAGTTGGTACAGGCCCAGCACATGCTATGAGTGACACTGTTTGAAACCTTCCTGTCAGTGATATATAGTGCTCCTATGTGGTATATGGTGTGCATGTTCACAGCTCTATCACCCTTATATGAAGTAGGAGAGTATGTGTGTGCATTCCACAGATAGACATGGCCATATAACAGGACATTCTACAAGATATGATTGTGATCATGTCAGAATGCACACAGATGTCTCTCTACATCAGTACGTGAAGACCTTTGCTTCAACCTAATGGAAGTAGCACAGGACTGATATATAACACCCTGTCACAGATGTACAAACATGATGATCTAAGCTGTTGCCTAGGCCATGGACTATACATGTCCCTACATTGATTCTGCACTAAGGCTAGTCAGATGTAGTCATCAAAGAACTTGGGATCCATAGCCTGAAGCTGAGAGACTTCCATCTCCAACTGCTTAGGACTACTGTAGCTACTTCCCAAACATCTGTAATAAATGGGGGGGGGGGGGTGCAGAACTTGTTGAGGGTGTACAGACATAACTAAGAAACACTACTATCCTGGATGATTGTACACATATCAACATAGGTTTATGGCACGTAACAGGATGGAAACCTCATAACTTTTATTGAATTGCAGCAGGTTACCACCCAGATGTCATGACAGTAGACCTTTCCTGTATACAGGCCCCTTAGTAAGTACGCATTGTTGTCACTTACACCTAGCAACCTAATCAACTATGTAGCAGCACAGTGCCATGGATATCATAAAACACCACACAATTAAAGCAGTAACACTATAGCACAATTGAGTAAAATGCCATTTCTCATTCACTTAACTTTCTGTAAAAGAGTTTGTTTGTTTGTAGCAAAATATAGATGTATGAAATATGTGCTCCACAATTTGTTCTCTGGCAATCTCCTGTAGTGCAATGAGGTCTATAGCACACAGGGTTGCTTTTGTCAATTTCAAAGTTTCTAGTATGCTAAGGTGCCTGATGAAAATTCATGTTCCTGAGTCTCATGTTTAATTTGTTATGATTTTAACCAGTATAATTTTAAGAGGATTTGTCAACTTTGAATACTTACATGGACAGCTGCAAACTACAGGCTGCATTTGTGGGTGGGCTAGTAACCCCTGTGGGGAAGTGGGGGACTATATTGCAGTTGTGTAGTCTGTAGACACTAAAAAGTGAAAGTATTAACACACATGTAGGCATTATGATATTTCTCCAATGTTTTCATGGCTTTGCACAGAACCCAACACCATAAGTTCCATACCATATATTTTCACCCTGTGTAATGGTGGCATCTTGACTGGTCATACTACATAGTTACTTGATGTTGTGCATCATGTGTTAGCAACATCAAGGTGTGTGATCAGGATAGCGTTACCATAGTTCTCAGGAATGTCTGATGCCACCTGTATACACCACTCTGGTGAGCAATGCCAGTAACACTTCAGTAACCTGAGCAGGCACCATTCAGACCTTCTATGCCAATGGGAAGAACAGGTCAGGGAACATAGCTGGACACTGAAGTGATGTGCACTGTATTTCTTGTTTTTGTTGTTTAGCTCAGGAGGAAATTACTGAAAATTCCATCTTGTACCAGAACAGAATGGATCATGTCTCCAGGCAAAGTGGTGGGTATTACTTCATGTCATCATATTGCACTATTTTTGTTAATTTCTCTGCCTGCATAAGTTAGTCATATTTGCACAGTGCTAGAGTATAACTTGTTAGATCTGCACTTATTTAGGCTTTTTTGTGATCTATAATTGGGAAAGCTTTGAGTTTACATTCGAGTGGGAGAAGAGGGGAACTGAGTCATTTCTGAGCTTGTGATTGCTAAACGAACCTGAGAGTGTGCTTTTCTGCTATTGGCCAGAGGGCTGTTTTGAATGTTTTTAAAATGTCTCTGCCTGTATAAGTTAGTCATATTTGTGCAATGCTTCTCATCACAGTGCAGCATTTAAGCGTGCACTGCACAGACAGGGAGACATAGAACGTAAACTTTGCCTATGTAACCTTCTTAGGTTCCTAGTGCTCATATATCTGTAGCTGACTAGAGAGTCACTGCTTTGGACAAAGAGACATGTTGCTCATTGGCTCATTGTGTGCTGACTTACATTGTTTGTTTTAGATAGATAGCACTCCAGAAAATTAGCTCCAACCCCATTGATGCCACTCTCCTTGCACCTTAAATTTATAAACTTTTGGAACCAGCTAAAGGTCGGCAGGCCTGGGATTGTTGAAGAAAAGTCATCCCAAAGCTGAGCCAATGGCCTGGCTTGGCTCTTAGAGCCCACTAAGAGGCTAGTCAGAGCAGTAGCTAGGTTAAAAATAACCATGTCTGAAGTCCAGAGCAGATTTAAGAAAAAAAAAAAAAAGAACTACATCCACAGCCGAACACACATTGTCATTACCAACATTCCCTAAAATGAATGAATGCATTCATTGCACTTCCTAACTGCTTGCACCCGGCTATCCTTTCACTGTCCCTAAGTATAGGTCTGCTGATAATGAAAAATAGGAAAAAAAAATACAAGCACAACATATAAGTATATCACTCTCTATGCAGTTAGTGGAAAAAAAAAAAAAATATTTCCCCTTCTAGTATGTTGTTTGTCTTTTCGGCTTTTCCCGGTTAGGGGTCGCCACAGCGGAATTCCAGTCCGTTAATGATTGGCAGTAGATTTTTATGGTGCCGAGTTGCCAGCCCGATGCCCAACCTTCAGTGAAGGCACACCTATTCACGCATGTCTTTCGGAGGCCACTCGACTGTGGGGAGGAAATGCAGACTCCACAGAGAGGGCACTCCAGCTGCGAATCGAACAGAAGAACCTCTTGCTGTGAGGCAACAACACTACTGCTGTACCACCGTGGCTTTATTTCCTCTTCTAGTATAATGATGATTTACTGCAAAATAATTTCAAAACTCGGCTAGAAATGGTCAAACAGCTCCAAGTTTAAAACTAGATACACTGCTAAATGGAACAACTAGAGCATTGAGAAATGCTTGCTAGCTTTATGTAAGAAATCACATTTCAGTTCCCTTAAGGCAGACCACAGTAATAAAAAAATCAGTACTCTTAATAAACTATTTGCTACTAAATACACAAACTGTCTCAGTAGGCTGTGACCCTTCTAAGAAGGTTGACAATCTCTGACTGTGAAGTTGCTACAAAATATAATGGCAAATGTTGCTCTCTGATAGATACTGCCCCTCCAGCAAACCATATCAACCATAACTGCCCTTTACTATTATGTATTATATGCCCTCAAAAATGGTAGCTGCTTTCTGTGTACTAATTTCTCACCGAAAAAAGAATAAAAAGTGTAAGAGTTACAGTTAACATTTTGCAATTTAAGCTTGGAGTTGATAAACACATATACTGCCCCCATCAAGTCATAAGATCATTATTTCCCTGCAGAGATCATATGATGACCTTGTACGTTCATGTACAAAATGCTTCCATACTCCTCCTCCTTCAAAAAGACAGCCCATTTTATGCAAATCTCTGGTGCTTGAGTAAGGTGAGAAAACAAAAAGAAAACAAACACTACAATAATAATAATATAGCAATTTCAATCTGTTACTCTTAAGCGCATATACTCACCCCTAAACATACACTAGGCATCTCTCGGAGATTCACTGCACTGAGGTACAATCAGGAAAAATTGAGAGACTGGGGCTTACCTCAGTAAAAAAAAACAAAAAAGAAACACAAAAGAATTCTGCCCATGCTGTCCTTAGCATTGGTTGTACCTCCCACAATCCCCTCATCTCTCTTTCTCTCACTGAAACAGGCTAATTTCCCTCCACAAAAGTATACAAGCACTCTCATCCTAAAAATAAGCTGCAAATCTTTTTATAAAAGAATTGCCCAGCTGCAATGTTGAGCATTAGTCTTCTCCCGTGTAAAATGTTTAAATACTATTCTCTTTCACCATGTGGCACCATGCTCTCTGGAATTCCAGGTAACCACAATGCTTCGATAAACAAACTGGAATTAATGGGAAGCATTTGCAGCTTGCCAGTCTGGCCTGAATCAACAGTAAGCAGTTACTCAAAAAATAACCTTAAGATTGTGGCTCAGATCATTCATTTCTCTTTAACTTGCTAAATCACAAGTCCAGTCCCAGCTTATACACAAGCTCTGGCTTGCCCACTTCAATAGCCAACCTAGTCGAAATGGGTATCCTGAGATAATGTAGAACTTATTTCATGCTAACTGACAGGCACTTACTACTTAAACTGATAAAGTGTGTGAGAGATGTAATTACTTAATGTTATTGGTGGCAAAACTCTCAACTATACCCCCCTACAAATGGCAAATAAACTGTCAGTAACACACAGTTCAACAGTATCCCCATCACGCACAATACTGACCAAACACAATCTACATATGCTGAGGCTATTAAAAGAAACCATCTAAACCACAATGGCTTCTTAAATTAATCAGCTCCCCACTGCATGCTAAGACTCTGTATTCCTATCACTACTGTAGCCAATTTATGTAGCAGAACTACTTTATTTTTTAATATATGCCAAACCTATAAGTACTGTAGCCAGTTCCCTAGACATCCAGTCAAATGAGCATTTGGTCAACAGCTGTCTAGTCAACTGCATATGGTCAACTAGGCAGCTAATCAACAGGTATAAAAGATCACACAAATTCAAGTGTTGGGAAATTTGCCCTTAACCTGTGCTTGTGCAATCTCGGAATTAGTATTAGCAGGTGGTTTTGTGGGTATGTATGTGTGTGCTGGGGTGCAGCAAAGTATAATTCATTTTTAAAAAGTTAAAGATTGCATATACTGAGGCTATTTCTCAGAGTATGCATGTTGATGTGTCCATGTTATCGACCACATGCTGTTGATATTCTTATAGTCGACTTTAGGCATTTTCACTTATTAGTGGTACACAAACACACACACACACATGTATAAATATATATATATATATATATATATATATATATATATATATATATATATATATATATATATATGTGTGTATACTAAGTCTCTCCATCTTTAGTCTTTACTCACTGCCTTCCCCTGCTTTATTCCATTACCTTTTGTCCTTTTCCATCTCTACACCTTCCTTTTTCCTTCCTTCAACTTTTTCTTTGTTCTATTTCCCTGTTTATTACTGACAGTTTTATTGACAGCCATAGGATCTCTGATTCCCTGCTCTATATGAGTGTTATTTTCCCTCTTCTTTTAAATAACTCATATAAAACAAAACTGTTTTGTGAGAGTTTAAACTGATACTTGAAGGAGTCCTCCTGATTTCACTGTTTCTATAGCCCTATTAAAACAGTTTCAATCCCACCCTTGCTGTATGGGCCCTCTTCCACTCACCTTCACTATGCTTGGCTCACTCTGCTCCCTTACCTTACCCCACCCCAATTCTCACCTGCCCTTTATACTTGCCTCAACTCCACCCACAGTCAACTCTATCCCTGTCACTACCACCATCCAATTAGCCTATCATTAAACAACTTCTCAAACTCTAACCCCAGTACTCAAGTGCTTCCTATTCTGTACCTTTACAATACTCCCTTCTAAGTCCTTAGTCTCTGTATACACAAGTCTCCTTTCTCCATATTTCTACCACTACCCTAACTATACATCTCTTTCATTCATAAACTACTGTAGTTACTATCTGCTTGACTTACCTAGCCTATCCTTTATTGCTCCTTACCATTTAGTCAATACCTCCTCTTACCACCTAAATATCATCTCTTTTTGTCAAAACAGGGCACAACCTCTTTTTTTTAGTTTCCCATTTTCTTTTTTTTTCTTCTAAAACATTTACTATTCTCCCTTCCCATCCATATCTTCAGCATATACCATAGATCGTTCTCTTACATAATCTTTCTATTCCGCATAATCTCTATAGCTTATACCTAAGCTTCCCCTTCTACATCTGACCCCACAGCCTTAATCAGGCTACTACCTGCCACATTTGTTATCATTCCCCTTCTGCTAGCCTATACTACAACTTAACATTTCCAAATAATACCAAACAACATCTCCACTACTACCGCCCCAAGGTCCTGCCATAATTTCACCAACAGCTACCATGAAATTCCTCCCTGCTTATACAACCTAGCTTCTTGCCTCTACTTTAGACACAAAATATTTTACTACCACCTCACAGCCTACACAATAAAACTCTCACTAATAAAAATGAAAACAGATATTATATCCAAATTCTATGCCTCTAAAAACTCTCATTATGATGACATCCACCCATATCCAGGTCCACTTAACCCACCTCATAATCCAGATTTAAGACAAGATGCCACAGCCACCTTCTATTCTTATCTCAACCCCTTCCTCCACTTCTAACTTACAAGACCTATCTGCTCATCTTAATAATTTCACCTCTCATAACCCTTCTGTTGTAAAATTGAACCCTACTTCACCTCACTCACCCTTGCTCACTTTTTCAGGACCACCTAAAAAACTGAACCTTGACACAATAAACCTACATAGTATCTGTAACAAAATCACTGAACTGCATGCCTGGATATCACAATATAATCCAGGCATCTTAGCTATTACTAAAATCTGTCTCAAGCCTAGCATAAAAGATATAGAACTTACAGCTGATAAATTTCGAAAGAAAGCACGTGGAATAGCCCTACGTTATCCAAATTCATGGTTTACTATCATGTACTTAACTTACAGGTGATCAAGTCCTCTTTTGCTCAAAACAATTCCATAAAAGTCAGAATACCAAATTCCAGTATAACCAACACAAATACCAAACCTTGAAACTCTCTACTGCTTTGGACCCAAGAACAGTCATTACAATGGGTCCAGAAGGGGGCATGTTTGGACAGTCAGTAATATTGGTTTTTGACATTAAAATGTTTGCAATGCGGGACTCACACAGGTGGATTCGACCATCTATGAGTTGAGTACATGATATTAACTGCAAATTCATATATACTCACCCACATGTATCACAAAATTACATAATACCAAATTACTCTGTTTTCTAAACTTAAAAAAAAGACTAAAAGCCTATGCATTATTGCTCTTTGTATTCCACTGGTAACACTATACTGATAAGGGAAGACATGCTGTCTTGGATATCTACTACATTCTCTAATAAAACTATCATACTTTGTGATGTTAACATCAGCTGGCAGAACCTGACCCCCAACTACCCATCCTCAATCATAAACATCCATTGGTTTATGCAGCTTATAAAAACTCCAACTAGAAACAATAAAATCAATGACAACAGTACCATTCTTAACTGGATAATCATTTCTAATGCAAGTAAATTTAATTCGGTGAGAACACTTCCCTACTCTCTAAGTGACTGTCTTCCAGCATGTACTCATAGACTTACCACACTTCAGGTCAAAATGCATGAATATAAAATGACAAGAAACTTTTCAAAATTCAACCAACAGTCACTTATTGATATACTGTAACCCATACATTGTTCCTTATTAAAACAATCCCATTAGATGAGGTGGTCAATAATTTCAGTGCAATATCTCTAAACACCGTAAATAACCTTGCTCCTCTACATAAGAAAAAGACTAAAATCCAATCATTCTCCTTGGTTTTCCAAGCAAAGCAAGAACCTAATGGTTAATAGAGACAAAGCATCGAAAGAACGCAAAAACACAACATAACAAAGCAACTTCATTTCTTTAGGCAACTTTGTAACTAGGTTAAAAACAATTTGAAAGCAAAAAGAACTTTTAATTACTCCTACAAACCATCCATGATCATAAGCCCAAAAAGTTCTGGTTCTCAATTAATTCTCTTCTAAATCCTGTCTCAAAAAAAACAAACCTAACCCATTTCATAATAGCCTCCCCCAACAAACTGTAACCATAGCCAACACTTACTTTACTGAAGCATTGCCAACCTGAACCAAATATTCACCCCTGCCCACCTGCCCATCACCTCTAACATCTACAAATTCTCATCTTACTATTCCCACCTCTCTCATAATCATACATTACCTGTCTCCCCACACTTACAACCCTAGCAGGCTGCCTTCAACTTCTATACAATCTGAAAACAAATAACCCATCACCACAAGTCATACCTCCTTTACCCTAACACCTGTCCCCAGTGCCACTATAAAAATTCTACTTAAGCTCAAATTCTGCTATGTCTCTCTGTTGGCAGTAATTATCCTAATTAACAGCTCAATACTTGAGGTTTATGTTCTTTCCTTGTGGGAAAAAGTCACATCATCACCTTTCTCTGGTAATTCAACTGATGTATTTAATTTTATACCCATTGAAATACTGTCTTCCCTCTCAAAACTCCTAGAAATATGCACCAACAAGCAACTTATCAACTACTTCTTTCAAAATCAAATCATAACCTGTACTCAACACAGTTTCTGGACTGCCCACAGCACAACCTCTGCCTTACTATCCTTCATGGACACTTTAAATAAAGCTACGGATTCAGTCAAATTTGTTTCCTCACTATTCCTCTATCTGTCTAAGGCTTTCAATATGGTCTGCCACTCCAAACTCCTGCAACAGTTGTCCAAGATTGGTTTATCACTTCCCACATTTAACTGCTTCTATAGCTACCTGTCTAATAGGCTTCAATCTATAAAATGGGCTCTTTCTCTCCATATCTACCCAATAACATTTGTGTTCATCAAGGCTTTATTCTTGGCCACCTCCTCTTTAAGACCTTCACTAACAGTCTTCCCACATCTTTCTGTCAATCCTCTATTATTCAATATGTAAATGTCTTTTCATTTATAGGCTCCTCCAATAACATGTTACATTTTCAGCTAACTATACTAATGCCCAAATTCTACTCAACTGTAAGAAAATTAAGCTTCTCCTATTCACCCCAAAAACTCATACTAAAGATAAAACCAAATTTAAAATAGATTCACCGAGCAATACTGATATAGGAATATGCTCCCACACAAAAAGAATGGCAATAAAAAACAATCTCAAATTCGACCATAATGTTCAAAATAATATAAAAAAATTACCAAAAACTAGGAATGCGCTATAGATGCAACCACTTTCTAAACAAGTCCACTAAAGCCACCCACTGCTCACCAACATTCAAACCTCGCTAAAAGCTAAACTTAAAGTATGGTACAATAAGGTTGCTAACTTTGCAACGAATGCAAACCATTATATCCACCATTGCACAGCACTCAAGACACTAAATTATCTCAAACTTCCCCACCACATAACTTACAACTTCCTACTACACATTATTTATAAATCATCAGTTTGCTCTGCCTCATTACTATTCTCAACATGCTAATAAATCTCTGCATCTGGATGGCAAACAGCTCCTCACCATCCACAAACCAAACAAGTCCACTGGACACTGTTTCTATGTATCCAGAAGCTGGAATTCCATAATATTATCCATTAGAACTAACTCAAACCATCACATCCTCAAAATCACACTAAAATAATTCCTCTATAAGTCTTCCGTCTGCTCCTATTCCACTCCTGGGTGAACTCTTGCCTGTTACTATACTAATCCCTTCACTCTTCATGTCTGCTTGTTATCCACTTATAATTACTCCTCTGCTCCAAATATGAAAGAATCATATTGTACTTCTAGTCATTAAAATTCAAATAATTAATATTTGATACTTTACTGCAGTATAATGTATCAGCTCTTGATTCATGCCAAATTGCTGTATACATGACTATTGTTTCTATTTTTTCATTTATGTTTATTTCTCATTGATGTATCTAATTCACTTGATTTTGTATTGTACAATTCATAAAATTTGCATTGTTCTGGTATTTTTCCTCCCTGGGCCTCCACTGAAAATGGGCACTGATGACCGAACTGGATTTTTGCAGTGAACAAATGTTACTAAATAATAAAATATATATATATCAACCTTTGAAAAGATGACAGACAGTCCTAACTGCTTTGCCAAGGATGGCCTGCACCTAACTCCCCAAGGTTTTTGTATACTGGCAAAAAAATTGTCCAACCCCATTGTGCCATTTTTAGGCAATGTCAGTCTTCTAAAGCTCCCAGCATAAGAAAATATAATTTGGATAACATAAGGTTATTACTGCTCAACTCTAGGAGCCCTAACAAAAAAAAAAAATCAGTTCCTACAAGCACTCCTTAAACTGGAATGCATCAATCTATGCATTGTCATGGAGCCCTCATTCAAGATGATTGAGAGCACCCCCATCAGTGCAAGGTTTCATGCTTATCACATATTCATGCCCTCCATACTACATGAAAGCACTAAAGGCAGTGGTGTCTCTATATTGGCAAAACAAAATTTTAACTCCAGACTCATTAAATAGAATAATAACCTGAAACACCTCCTTATTATACCTATTAACAAAATTCCTTAGCACATTTTATTGTATTATATGGTCTGTTTCTTTATATCTCTAGGATAAATGCCACTATAATCTTCTGCTTGTCACATTGTCAAACCATTTCTCTTCACTCAGAATGTAATACCCCACAGCTAGTCTTCATCAATACCTGAGTAGTTTTACTAGCATCTCCCAGCCCTATATATAGCTTTATGACACTGCTTGCATGTCCAATTCTATATTTCTAAAATAAACCTTATAATAGCCATATATAACTGTTTCTGAACCTACTTAGTATCCCACATCTTAATATCAATATTAAATTTTCTGCCTAAAGAGTTCCTTCCTTCACTTTCATTTCTTTAAATTTCTAATCACTAATCACAAAGATTTATTATCAAGTTGACAAACCCGTCAATGCACCTTGTTAAGTGTTTAATGTTCAACATTTACTAAACACAAGTTTTTTCTATACTGTAATAGTTTCTTTATTCCATGCGATTGTAATCTAATTAGCAAATGTATGTGTAATTGTTGATGTGTGTTACTTAATATCTGTTTAAAAATGTGTGTAGTATGTTGGTTGTTGGAGCTTTTCTCCCTGGGTCTCCACTGAAAAGTGTTTTTTTTTTTTTTTGACTAAACCCATTCAGGCAATCCCAGTAAACAACATCAAAATAAATAAATATATACATGTCCCCTTAGCCTATGCTTCCTATCTGACTAGCTGGGAGTCCCCAAGCATTATGCCAAACACCATTCTCCTAGAGGAATTCAAATACCCCTCCATCAGCTGTGAGACATCCCCTAACCTATATGCCCAGAGATTTCTGGATTTCATAAATACAAACTTGCTGGACCAGTTAATCTGCATCCCAGTTAGGGGTGGCAAAGTCCTTTACTCGGTTCTCACACATTTGGGACAGATCTGTTTTCTACCAGATGTAACTTTCTCCCTGTTCAAATCACACCATAAATCAATCACATTCACTATAAGTCTGAAGATGGAAGCATCCTCCAATAACTTGTTATTCATAGATTATCTTAAAGATAAACTACTAAAACTGAACAATGACCTGGCTAGATTCCACATCCCCCTCCTACCTGATAACCTCATCATATGCAGAATCATTTACTGCCAAATTTTATGTTCATGTAAATAGCTACATCTGTCCCCCTTCAAAGGAAAAACAATTCCAGATTTAAAGATAAACCCTATGGTGGAACCAAAATATAAATAGGCTCTACAATAAAAGAAAAAACCCTTTGCATGTAAAAATAAAAGTAACTCACTTGTTACCAAAAACACTCTTACTAAAGTTAGTAAGGAATTCCAGTCCCTGATCAAACCAACCAAAGCTGGATATGAGGTAAAACTAACCATACAGGCTAAAGACAATAACAAAGCATTCCTTAACTATGTCAGAAACTTCAGAAACAATGCTAAGTTTACAGAGCTATTAGTAAATGATACTGCATACTCAGATCCAGAGGACATAGCCAATCTTCTAGTGGATAGATTTATCTCAAACTTCACCTCGCCCAACATTCCTATATCACATACCAGCATACACATACACCCTCAAATCTCCTGATAACAAATCCTCAAAGTACTGTCCAAGGCAGAGTACATTGCTTTTAAAGGGGCCAGATAACATACCAGGATGCCTCCTGGCCAAACTGAAACAGAACCTATCTAACCTCTATAGAGACTATTCAGTATCAGCCTCCAAAAAGGCTTTCTGTTGGATGAATGAAGGACAGTAACAGTCATCCCTCTGCACAAAGCCAAGGCATAAATGGGCCCATGTAATTTAAGATCCATAAGTATGTCCATCCTCATTTGTAAAGCTATGGAAAGGATCATTATAAAATTAAAAATATGGACATAGACAGGAAACAAACTCTAGACTCAAGCCAGTTTGGTTTTGTTAAGGGTAGGTCCTGCCTATTTAACCCAGTTGACTAAGCAATGGAGAAGGAAAATTGGTGCAAACTGCATATCTAAACCTCACAAAAACATTGAACACGCTCCCACACTCTAGTATAGTTGATAAATTCACCTAGCTAAATGTGAATCCAAATGTAACTTGTTGGATAGCAAACTGGCTCACTAACTAGTTAGGGTGCGTGGATCTACATCCTCCAAAAGAGGTGTTCCCCAATGTTCATTCATCAGACCTCTTCTCTTTGGCATTTACTTTGTGGAGGTCAAAGCTAACATTAAGGGTTAATGGATGACCAGGTTTGCAGATGACTTTAAACTTGGTTCCATCATAAACTCTCCAGAAGACTCCAAGATCTTCTAAAAGAGCCTTTCCCAAACAAATAACTGGCATTAAAACCATGTCCTAAAAGTAAATGCCAAAAATATTTATAACAGTATCCTTTGGCAAGCATGCCATCTCCTGTAAGTATCATATTGACAATACACCCCTGAAAAATTGATCCAGTAGCTAGGGACCTGAGAATCTATGTAGACAATGAATTGTCCTTCATCACCATGTATCCACTATTGTAAGAAAGTCCTTTTAAATTGTGCAGCTTATCAGTAATGGTATGCGGTTGAGGTGTAGGGATGTGATCATTCTATTTTATTTGGCATTTAGAAGGATGATCATTATATATGCATTATGCCACCTTTGGTATATACCTGTATAAACACCTTATACAATGTGAATGACCACAATGCTTTCTCACTAAGAAATTAAATGGCCTAAATCATAAAAGCTACACAGATGGTCTGAAAGCCCAGTCCATTTTCTAGGTATCATTTCAGCTACTGATGGGAGAGCTCTAACTTGTAAATAATGTCGCAAATGATCCCATCCTTTCAGATATATTGCATATCCATAAGTCCAGTGGTGGAATAAACAGCCACTCAAGAAATCTAATTCTCTTCTGCAATATAAATAGGACACATTGGAGGGACAGATATGTATGTCAGCAAATCCTGATTCTCTGGAATCATCTTCAACACCACATAAATTAAAGTTTGTCTCTTATTCTATTCAAAAGCAATCTGGAGAAATGGATGGGAAACTAAAAATTTACCCCTGGTTTAGCCCATTTGTCCCTTCAGGATAGGGCAAAAATGTAATTATCTGGACTCTGGATTCCTTGTCACTTATGGATAGAGGTAACATGTGAATGTCTGAGATCATGGCTACTTGTTCTAAAAATACAAGGACTCTCGCTTACTCATACTTATAATACAAGAACTTTAAACTTTTTTGGGAATGCACGGCTAGGCTTCTAACAATCCTCATAGATTAATAGCCTAGTAAGTACATATAAACCTTTGTAGTATTTAGTTACAGTATTGCAGTTTAGCTGTGATCACTGCCAGAGTTTGTATAATATCAGTAAATCATATGTTGCATTTTGTTAAAGTGTTGCAAGTTACCTATTACTACCACTATGATAGTTTGTATGCATGTCAATGGAACATGTAATTTGTAATAGTTCTGTAACTTTAGTTATAGCCACTGCCATAGTTTGTAAGGTATAAGTAAAGTCTGGTATGGTGGTTGTTGTGAGGCCCTCGGTGGGATATTTCCCATGCCTTCCTCCACCATATGCCAACATTCTTCATACCTCTGCTTGGCATACCTCTGTCTTATTTGCTACATCCATGTTGTACAGCCTGGTACATAGCAAATAACTTTATGATCATTGCAAAGTACTTGCTGAAAGTTTTGTCAGTTGTATGATTGCTTCTCTGACTGTATTACAACACAGTACCCTCACAGGGATACTGGGTTGCATGTGGGTTGCATGTGTTATTACTGTGCAAGTCCACATGGTATGTTCCTTCAGCCATGCCCACAGGTCACTTCCCATCACCTGTCCATGATCTCTTACATTTTCAACATCCCCCTGTCACCTCTGTAGCATCTATATCACTACAGATAATCTAGGCAATGGGGACAGTAATTCTACTCACCTACGTGGACATCCTACATTAAGGCAGAATTACCTGGCTAGTACAACATTAGGTAACACTTATAGTGGTTATATCTAACAGACCAAATGTTAATGTCATGTTTCTGTTTGTTTGTTTTATCTCTCCCTCTCTGTTTGTTGCTATCCTTCATTTTACTATTTTATTTCATGTTGCTGTTTTATTCCAATCCATTTATGTTAACATTTTCTGCAGCATCTTCTACAGCTGTGCCAGTGCCATGGCACAAGTCCCCACCCAATCATCAACCCAGCATTCTCCCACCAACAATCTTCCTGGCACCAGGTGTCATAAGCAGCCTCTGGCAGTCAGTCAGGGGAGGGAAGTTCCATTCTTTCCTTTGGGGACACAATTTGTCATCCTCTGGGAGTTGGCAGAGGTGGTAGGAGAGATGGTGGACTTGCAGCTGGAAGCCCACACTGGCAACCTGGAGGGGGGTCTCATATAACTTTAAGAGTGACACCACTGCTTGGTTCTGCCACTACCGCCATTTCAGACAGGGCCCAGTGAGGAGGTAATCATGGTGAAGACTGACCTCTCTGCGAGTGTAACCCAGGCAGTGTTATAAGAAGTGTTGGATACCCACTTCATCCTCCATCTTTGTGTTCCTCTTCCTTGTGTGCCCCCTCCATCCCTAGTTTGCTGTCCAGTCCACCCCATCACCACTTCTCTTCACTCTGTCTGTATGTTAGTATATCCATTATCAACCCTCATTTGAGACAGCACTTCCCACTCTTTTCTGTCTATATTTTATGTTTGTTTTTCTATCCCTTTCCATCCCCTGCCTTCCCTTTCATCCTTCCCTATCTACCCTTCTCTAAAAAAAAAAAAAAAAAATGGGCACCAGCTCCTAAAAAATATACCGTTCAATACCCTTTCTCCTCCTCCACACTGCCACTCTTGCCTCAGCCGTGTTCTTGCTTATGATCATATGCTTGTTCTAACCCTATTCCTACTCTCCACTCCACCCACTCCTTCTCAGTTTAAAGCAGTAAAGCTAGATATAAAGACTGACAATACTCATTTACTATGGCTTCCTGACATTCTCATAGAGTCTTTATGTAACACATGCATACATTTAGGCACATACATACTTACTACTTACTTGTCACTTGTCTCCATGGTATTCCTGTTTGCAATTGCAAAAAACAATCTTTAACTACTGAGCCTGCCATTTTGCAGTAGGGTTTATTAATTGGTCACAACTTAAGATGCAGTGTTTTCATTAGTTAATTGATAATTACTTTCACACTGCATTAAGCACCTTGGGATCTCCACGTTAGAGATAAGGAAGATATTTGTTCTTGACCATGACGTGTGAGAAGCAGAGAAGAAGCAAAGTCCTGTCCATGTACATGCAAAGCACTTTAGGTGTCAAGAACATCATAAGAATTCATAAATTCCTGTAACAGTAAAGTATTCCATCTCCTGTGAATAGTTAGAGGCTTGTTTTATCCAGTGGTGAGTGTGGGTCCAAATTCCATCCTCCTTAAAAATAAATTGTGGCTACCAAAGGCAACTATATTCTAAAAATGATTCTGAACATGGTGTATAAATTGTAATTATTATAATAGAATGAGATTATAATAATATAATATTAGAATAAAATTGTGCAATAAATATTGCATTAACAATAAAGTAGAATAATAAACTGTATATAATAATATATCACCATATTTATAGTTATATATCAAGATTTTCTAACAGAGTTCTGTGCTGGGACCACTTGTATTTGGCATCTACTTTTCTGAAGTAAAAGCCAATACCAAAGGACTCTGGCTGACTAAGTCTGCAGATAGCTGCAAGCTAGGAGCAGTCACTGAATCCCCAAATGACTTAGCTATCCTGCAGGGAGGTTTGTCCCAAATAAATAACTGGTGACAAAATCAAGAATTGAAGATAAATTCCAAAAAAAGCAATATTGTATCCTTTGGGAAGTCATCTACTCCAGGGAACTACCACATTGACAATACACCCCTAAGAGATGACCCAGCTATTTCAGATTTGGGAACTTATGTGGACAGTGACCTAACTTTTGACCAACATGTGTCCTTTGCTGTATTGATCCTGTTCTTAATCTGGGTAGAAACAGGTGTCTCTATGCAGGTGTTAATATAATTGTACAATATTTCTGTGAATGATTCCGCATAATCAGCAATACTTTCAGTGTTTGGGTCACTTGAAATTTTGCCACTTGGTAGTGGGATGTTTGCCTTGGAATAATTCCTAAAAGTTCTAGGGTTAGCCAGTGTCCCTTCATTTAACTTTACTTCAAAGGAGACAGCTTTATGATCTTACCTGATCAGCTAGAACATTACACTGGGGAGGGCACAACATTCTCCCATGTTAGTGAGGACTAGGTCATGGATGTTTGCACCTCTAGTTGCCGTGCAGATGAAGTGGCCCAAGGGTATTGCATTTTACGACCTTCAGGAATCTTGGGCCTGCATGTTAGGGTCAAGTATGATTCCCAGTTTATATTGGGGTAGTTAAAATTACCCATAAGTATATCATTGGGTTGAATGGGGAGTATCTTTAGTACATTTAAATGTTTATTATGATTTTCCTAGGTCATAGAGGGGGGACCTATAGCTTGCAAGGATATGGTAGGAATGTAGAAGGTCAAGTGTGTAATACTTACGGATCAGCCTTCAGATGTGTTTGTTTTTAGTGTAAATAGAAACACCTCTATCTTTCCCTTCCTGAGTAGTAGTTGGCATAAATGTGTGGAATACAGTGCAGCTCTGCACTGACAGGATGCTCTCTGTGGCTTTAAACCATGTTTCAGTAACTGCATAGATGTCTACAGTCTCCAGGGTAAGAAGAGCTTGCAGAGAGAGGAGTTTCTTGTTTAGAATCCTGGCACTGAGCAGTAACACCTTCAGATTTTTAGCTGGTTCAGACATGTCAGTAGCTTTTCTAAGGGTTGGCAATGTCTAAAAAAAAGGCAGTTTTGAGGTGGACAAAGTTTTAGCCAGTATTTGAAATCCTAGAGGAGACAGGTACAGACTCTCTGGCAAAGCAGAATGGTTTGTCAGCCATATAATCCTATGCTGGCAGATATTGTATCCCCTTCAAATAACACCATACTCTAAGCCAATTGTAAAGTCAATTTTTTTCTGTTCATATTGTGGCATCATCCTTGGAGAAGGTAGAATCAGTCCTAAGCTCATACTGGCCTGGGACACACAGTCTGAGAGCTCTGTCATGTCCCTCTTCATGTAGTCCAGGGAGGTATGTCTCAGGCCATTTGCACCCACATGGACTATGACTTGTACTTGTGGCTCAATGACCTAAGTGCATGCATGATCTAATGGATTCCAGTCCCTGACAGACAGCTGACCATGACTCTCTCCTTACTTAGCCTAGTCAGTGAGACATCTGTGTGTCTCACAATGGAGTCCCCTCTAATCAAAATATTGGGTTTTGTTGCAGTGTGCCTTATGGGCATAGAAGCTGAGACACTTTTGGATGTGGCTGTATATGTAATGTTGGGTGTTGAATTTGCAGAATGCTTTTGAGGCTGCTGAAGATACTTTTTGTTTGTGCAATGTCTGGAAGGTCTTTGTGGTTTAGGGAGATTACATTTAACAACCTCAGCATAAATGGCCTTATATGTCTGGTCTATGTGAGATGGATGTAGTGTGTATGTTTCTGACAAACTGTTATAAGTGCTTGTTTGTGAAAGCCTTGCCTCCAGAGAACATTATGTGACTGCATCTCTCTCACACACTGTATCAGTTTGTTTGAGAATTAACTGGTTGTCAGTACACATGAAATACTTGCAAAATTGCCACAGGATGCCTATATCCACCAGGCTGGCTGCAGAAATAGCAGGGAAGTTCATGTCCATGACAACAGATCCTTGTTTCGTGTTCTACAAGTGGATGGTACAAGATGGGCTTAAAGCTGGCTAGCTGGGTTGCTGTAAGAGTAGAAACTGCAATCAGGACTATCTAATACCAAACTTGTTGCACAGACTAGTTGCTTTGTGCAACTAAGTACTGCAGAAATTTCAGGGGTAGTTTTATATAGAAAATTTCAATTCTGTGAGCAGTGTCAGTGGTACAAAAAGTTGCACACTCACCTTTGGTGCAGAAGGCTGTTGGCTTTATTCCCTCACCAGGTAAATAAATTACCGATACTGGAGTTCAGCTTAAGGGAGTGCTTCACTCCTGAATGTACCATCCTTCATATTAAACAGAGGCCCAGAGATGGTGGTAGTTTAGGTGAATGTAAAACATCCCACAGCACCCTTTGAAAAGAGTAGAAGTTTCCCAATGCCCTGGACAAATTTCCCGATAGTATAAATACCATCTTGGGTCTCCCATGAAAAGAGGCTGTTAGCCTAATGGGGCTAACATGATCAACAATGGATAAATAAATAAATATATACATACATACATACATAAGTAAATATGTGCCAGTGTATATGCATGGCACTGTTAACCACCACAGTGAGATGAGAAGAGTCATGCAAATGTGCCAAATTTATAGAGGCAAAGAAAAATGACCAACAAAGCAAATAGCCCTATGACAAATCAAGCAGTCTCACTTAAAGCCTTCCTATGTGATTCCCAGTTAACACAGACCAGGCTACTTTTTACTGTCACTAGAAATGCAATCCCAGGCCTTCTTAATGTAAAACCATACTACAGTTCGCCCAAAGTGAATTCTAACAGGACAATCAACAAGCTAGCTAGAATATACACTTTTAAAATGAATGCAATGCAGAGAAAACAGCAATAATGTCAGTGAAAAGCAATGGCACTTTACAATGATAACATGCAGACAAATGCAGTAAATAATTTGGGGTACTTACGTATTATCGCAACCAGATTTTCGCGGTTGCGACTTTCGCTAATTTCGGTAGAAATGAGGCCAAGAAACAGTGTAACTTGGCATCCAGAGTGTGTGTATTGCTGGGGAATAATTTCGGATTACCTTTGGGAACAAAAACAGTGGAGAAAGCCCTCTTCCCGTTTTTTGCATGCTTGTATCGTCATGCCTGCTGTCAGTGTGATAGACAGATTGCATTTACTGTGTGGAAGGAATCCTTCAGAGAATAAAACACAGACATAGTAGTGATGGTTTTAGTGACATTTATTTTTTTAACAATTTCTAAATATAATAATGGTTAAAAGTAAGCAAGTGTGGGTTAAACAATTTCTGAGTGTCTGTGTTTTACTTTTTTGAAGAATTTCTTCTGCAGGTTCAAAATGAGACAAACGATAGTATGATAGCTGCCATGAAAAGTGTAGCGTGCCTGTGTAATGCATGCAAAAAAAAACAGGAAGATGGTTTTCTCCACTGTCTCTGTTCCCGAAGGTAATCTGAAGTTATTCCCCAGCAAAACACACTCTGAACACCACTTTACGGTAAATGTAAAGTTTTGGGGCACTACTACACATTTACAAAGACGGTTTCAATTGCTTCATGTACTCCTATCTGTGGTGGTATGCGCATTTCGCAACCGTGAAAATCTGGTTGCGATAATACGTAAGTACCTAATTTAGAAATGCAGCAGCAGTAGTTTTAAATATTTTGGAAAAGTGCAAAGAATCAGTTTAATGTACTTATCTGTGCCGAGATTGCACTGGATATAAGCCAAACACTCATGGAACAGTGGAGTGGACCCCAAATGTCTGTGAGCTCTTTGAAAATGAGCTAACAGCAGTGCAAGCATTGTGAATTTATAGAGGCAGAGAAGGCTGACTAAACAAAGCAAATAGCCTTCTGACCAATCAACAGACTCACTTAAAGCCTTCCTCTGTGCTTCTCAGCTCAGACGGACCAGCACACAGTGCAACATATACAGTTAGAAAGAAGTGTCAGTTCTGCTTATTCCCTCTTTACCACAGCTCTGCTCTGTAACTGTAACTGTAGACTATAGTAACCGTTGTAAGCAGCAGACATTTATCTATAGTACTTAGAAAGAATCTGTTAACAATAAATGGTGCAGCATTCAGGTGAATAAAAATATGAGTAAGGAAAACTTGTCGAACTCATACACAGTTATGGGAATGAAACCCCCCTCCCCCTTACTAAATTAAGAGAATGAAAGTCAAGACGCAGTTATCTTCACTATTTTAAAGATGTCTTGTGTTGTTCTGTTATCATGGGCAAGTCCCACAGGTGTGTTAATTTTATGTGTGTGCAGGTGTGTGTGTTTGTGTGTGTGTGTATACACACATGCACACACGCACATGCACACACACACACGTACACATATGGATATATCAAAAGACACAAGTGATTCCCAAATGAAGATAAAAACAGCTTTGCAGAGCATTTAAATAGTGTTAACTCTGAAAAGATTTACTGATCCAGGCCATCAGTAGACTATCCTTAGTGAAAACTGAAACTACTAGGCTTTGCTAGACAACTGTTTCACGTCCCACTTAATACTTGTTTTATATAATAGTCATTAAATATTACCAACAGATTAAACCTGTAGCCAGAGAACTTTAAGATCTATATTCAATTAGTTGAAGTGACCAATGACTGAAAAGAGACTACCTTACACACGTAACATGCTCTGTATTAAAGTTATGTATTCTGATGATGTTGATGTCATCCCAGTAAACAAAAAAACAGAAACCAACTGTCTACTAGGTAATTTAGCTACAGAAATAAAGATTCACTGATGGCATAACCAATTCTGAAACTCCTAATTTGAATGAATAAATTGAGATCAGGTTATTATTTTTTCTTGTTGAGCTGGACTAGCACCCTGACAATAGAAAGTGCAAGAGTGGTGTGTCAAATATTTTCAGACATCAACCTGGTCTGTTCCTCCAAGCCATATCAATGATGACCCTGATATTTGAGTTAAATTAGAAATATCCTGACCAAAAATCATTAAACCATCACTTATGATTTTATCAGTAGCCTAGGAGCCAGCAATATTAGATGGTTACTTTTACTTTTAAACTAGAAATTAGACAGACATGGACAGATATAACCAATGCTATTTCTACCTACCAAATATAGACTAGCCATCCAATGTCACATATTTAACATAATGCACATTCTCACAAGTAGCACTCATTATTTGACCAACTCTCTCAAGGACAACTTACAATTGTTTAACTTTCCCTAGATTCACCATAATTTCCATGTGGTGATTTAAAAATATCCACTTTGCTAAGAGTCTTGTCCAAGTAATCAAAAAAGTGAAAAAAGGGAAAATGAAAATATATTTTGGCAAGACTGGTTCAATATGTAAGACACATTAAAGCATTAATCTGAACTCAGAAAGTCTAGTACCTGTAATAACGTACAGTCATTCTAAAATAGCCCAAACAACCCCTACTACATTACATTCCACTGTGAGTTTACCACACACAAAGGAAGAGTGCAGAAATATACAACAACTGCTTTACATTAATATTAGATTAAACATGAGTAATTAGTACAGCCGACTGAGGGATTAGTGACACTATTCCTCGAATCATTTATTTCATTAGAAAATATATTTTACATAAATGTCTAAGGTATGGCCAGGAGACAAAATCTGAGCTGTAATTGGCATATAAATTAGTTAAATACCACCTGCTTCCGGACTTATTGCTATATTTTTAAGGCTAGTTTACTGACATTATACTTTAGAAACAACCACGTATAGGTAAGCACATCCAGGAGGGGAGTGCATTAGCAATTGCACCTGTGACCACAAAAAGAGTACCTATATGAAACATATAAACCATACTGGCTCCCATTCCAAAGACATTTTAAAACAGCAGTAAACAGGTATACAGGTGTAACACCCAGCACTGAAATGACACGTAAACATCAAGAAAAAAGAAAGCAAGATAGATATGCATTAGTCCTTGATCAATAAATAATAACCATTTAGAATGTTTTTGTTTTGCAGAATTGTGTGAGCTGTTCTTTGTTATTATCTTTGAAATCGCAGACCTTCCTACAACAGACATACCAAGTCCACATTTTGAATCTGATACCACGTTGTATGAGAAGCTGAATGTCTGATGCCGTATTAAATCAATTCCATTCTTAAGATAGGCAAGCAATTATTTTGATATTAAAGCCTTTTCAAGATATCAGATTTTGTTTCCTGGTTACAAGAAGGACATTAAAAAACATGCTGCACAGAGAAGTTTCACATAACTTTTTATAGGAGATGTCATTTTGTAAAGGTATATAATACTTTGTCTTCTGTATCTGTAACACAAATAGGTCATGCCTTAGCTGGACCAGCTCATTGAGTAAACATTTCTTGAATTGCTTCTTCCATTTTTTAATTGGCAGTCTTTACCAAGGCCCCTAATAATGTGGTTGTCTCTCCTTGATCTGCCTTCCAGGAATCGAAATCTCTTTATAATATTTAGCGAAATTATTTACTCAGCTCACTTTTCAAAGTATAGTGTTATGATGGTCTTCTAAAGCTGATATTCTTTTTTCAAATTCTTAAAAGTGTACCTCTAAACCATGCAAGAAGAAAAAATTTAAGAGATGACATGCTGGTCCACTAACAGAAAGTACAAAGACACTGGAACATAGAGGTGATGTAATACCTTTTATTAGACCAACATAGGTTTTGTAATTACTCAAGCTTTCAGACTAACTTGAGCCCTTCATTGGAAGTTAATACATTCTTGATATCAGATACAGTGCTTAGATATCCACTTGAGCCTAGAAAGAGAAGTACATAATTTCTTTCTTCTTGGCTTAAAAAAAGGACACTGAAAAATGCCAGGATGGAAAGAAAATGTGCAGCTTAGATGCTTAGTATGACAGTTGCATCTCAGAGGAGACAGACAAAGCATGTATGTGTGCGTGCATGCGTGTGTGCGTGCGTGTGTCTGTGCATGTGTATGCATGTGTGTGTGCGCATGTGTGTGTGTGTGTGTGTGTGTGTGTGTGTGTGTGTGTGTGTGTGTTTGTGTGTGTATGTATTATTTACAAAGAATCCCTTCAGGAATATCAAAAATTCTTGTATGCAGAGTAATTCTGCAGTAGGCCTTTGAGAAACTGTGGAACTACACAATATATGCAATTTATGCAATGAAGGATTTCTTACAGGAAGAATTCACTAGAAAAGATATCTGCTAAGCCAGAGCCTGTCTTTCTGCAAAAAATAAACATGACCTAATAAGGCTGTTAGAATTTCTTTGCCCCAAAAGAAGAAACTATGCATCCTTCAACATGCCATTTTGTCAAACAAACAAGAGGTAGCTAACAGCCTTACATGACTAGAATCCATAACAGCAGGGCAGTTTTCTGTCATTAACCTTCCCAACCAGTGATGTAGCTAAGCATACTATTTGTACTCGACTGAGTACATTTTTTTTCTGAGCATCACATCAACATGGCTTTATTTTTAGGTGATATTATGTCTACAATTGTCTAAATGAATGCCTTTAACAACAGATGCAATATTGCTAATCTAAAAACAATATCTTTAATAGTTTTAGGGGGACAGCTGAAAATGTTACTTACATTTATTAAGTGCTTGGGGGCAGCATTTTGAGAGATGTCTCCATTTTTATGTGATAGGTGTCCAAGGGGGGGGGGGGGTTTAGCACTAAGAGATTGTGAGTACAAAATGAAATATGCTTGCTAGACCCCTGTTCCCAAGTACATACTGGTTCCCACTGAAATATCAATCCCTTCAAGAGGCCTTATATTTTGCCTCACTAAACCACTTGACAGAATACAGTTTTGTGGAGAACTTGAATATTTTCGCAGACTGAGGCTTAGGGAATTATTTTGTGGGAATGATATTAGATCACATATAAAGCAAATCCAGAAACAGGTACTAAAAAATCTTAAATCTTCACTGCTCCAAATTAACTTAATATAAATCTGGATAGCTATAGTGACTGTTTTCCTCAAAGTGTGATTCATCAAATTATGTATTTACAGAGACAGACCCATTAAAACCTCTGAAAGAATAGCAATAAAGTCATTGAAATTCAATCCCAAGATTGTCACAAAGGATACAAAGGTTCTGCTGTGGTTATCCTTAACTCTGTTAACTCAGTCGCTGAAACTAATACACAGTTTTCTGATCACACTCACTACAGGTAGCTGACTGATGATTCAATTGAGCAGTACACAGAAGAGCTAAGGAACCTTATTAACTCCTTACCGGATAACTTCCAGGACAAACAAACTTCAGGGACAGGTCAGGGTAGCAACTCAAGTTGGCTGTTATAACAGATTTTGGTTAGATTTTTCAACATTTAACTGTCTTACCAGTCATAGGATGTTGCACTATTTTTTCATGTCCTTAGCTGTGAAAACAGTTGTTGAATCCTTGTATCTGCTTTATATCAAGTTAGCTGTTACAACAGCTGCTGGAGCCTTGTACTGGTTTTAAACATGCATAGCAGCTAAAACAGCTGCTGCATCTTTTAACAGTTCTTGTTTTTCTAAGCAGATGAGAGTTATTATTTTATTGTTTCTCAGAAGTATGCAGTAGAATAAAATTTTCCTACCCTTTTAGTCTTTGATTAAAGTAGTTTTGTTTGAAGGATGAAATGTTTTATCAGTTGACTTAATCAGATCTAACAAGAAATTGTCATTGCTGCTTAATTTATGCGCACATTATCCTCGTGAGAAGATTGGAGCAAGCCTTGGAGCAATCTAAAGATGCAAGTGGTCACCTAATTTTTTGGAAGTGGCCAATTCCTGAACGCAAATATTAGCCAATGAGATTACATAATTAGCCATCCAAATTAGCATATGTACCTATGTTAGTGTTTGGCTTCAGGCTACCTTAAATAAAAATATCAGCCAATTAGATTGGCATGCAAATCTGTGGTGGTGTTTGGTTTCAGATTCCCACTAGCTATGTTTCTAAGTAATCCCATCCATCTCTTAAAGTCATTTGATATGACCAGGACAAACTAACTGACTTCATTCCAAGTCAAGCTAGGCCAGGAGTTTTCTACATGCTACAAAAAAATCCAGAAACCAAGAAACCTAGAAGGACCAAATTAGTATCAAGCAAAGGAGCTCTTCCAGAAGGGATCTGTGGGTTTGTGGAGAAAATTCTGAAACTACTATTCAATGAAATGGACAGGAATATTCAAAACATCCACCACCCATTCTCTCCACATTCTGTCACTTTGTTGTGATCTACTGCCTAACACTGTTTTAGCCACAATGGATGCTGCAACACTTTACACAAACATCCCTCAAAACAATAGTTTTGCTGTCCATCTCAGTTACTTACAAGAGAAAACAGATCATCACAACATTACTCAAGACACAGTGGAGCAACTTAGTTAATTTAATGGAAAACATTATGTCCAGACTGTGGGCACTGCAGGGGGCACCAGACTAGCTCCACAATTTGCAAACCTTTTCATGACAAACCTAGAAGATGAATTCCTCTCTCATTTTCATTTTATTAACAATGTATTCATAGTCTGAACACAATCTTGACTCCCTCAAGGAATTCCACCAAGGACTCGACAAAATCTACTTGTCTTTTAAACACTGCCTGGAGTACTCTACTTAAGATATTAAGGTTATTGTATAGAATGGGGCATTACAGACATGTCTTTGACAACCATCTTCCAAGCAGAGAGATGTATCTGCACAGATGCAGTAATCATCCCAATCTCAAAAGAAGTCATCTATTTATAATCAATCACTTCAATATCATTGCATTTGTTCTAGTGAGGCAGAGAGACACAGCTGACACACAACTGAAAGATGCCATGCTTGCTCAAGACAGGGAGTTTGATAGTGCAGTAGATAGAAGACTACAGCTACAATGAGGACAGCTGCTCCCATATAAAGAGAGGAACCCCCATGACAGAGTTCCATTAGTGACAACATATCAGCCAGAACTTAAAAAGAACTCTGCAAAATTGTATGGGACCTCCAACCAATACTCAGTCAGCATGACAAGATGAGAAACATTTTTAAGCACTCCCACTGTTGTCATTTAAGCAATCACCAAATCTATTGTGAGAAGCATACTTAGACCAGAACAAAATACAATCCAAAACTGCATAAAAATCTGCAAGCATCCAAAATGTATACTATGTCACATGATTTGTACATCTTCCAACAGAACAGCTTCACATAAAAGAAATTTCAAAATACAAGGTTTCTTTACATGCAGTTCTAAAAGTGTGGGTTATCTAATGCACTGTAGGACATGTCCAGAGACAGGTTATACAGGAGAAACAGGGCAGACACTCAGAACTAGGATGAATGCCCATAGATGCACAGTTACATGAAAAAATGATTAACGAGCCAGTTGCAGCACATTTTTGCTAGTCTGATCATTCTGTATCAGATATGTCAGTTAGGGTTCTTCAGGGACATTTCTATAAGCCTTTGGAAGAAAGAAAATGGAGGTAAAACTAATTCTGATGTTCAGTATGACTGTCAGTAGTTTGAAGCTGCGTATTAGTTTTATGAGACACTATAGCACTTAATATTTCTACCTGAGTATTAGCAGTGGACACAAACGGTATACTGAAGAGCAACACATTTTTTTTATTCTGATAATGCACGATTGTATGATGAATTTACGCTGTATTCAAATGGATTACTATCTCAGAATGTTAACAGTTTGGTGTTTGCGTTTTGGCACCTGTCCCTCATAATATCTTTGATTTTCTGGCAAGTCACTGAGAATTACAGTCAGGCAATAATGTCAGGCATTAGAGTTCATGCTTCTCATTGTTCAGGAAATACATATTGATGCAAAACATGTTTTTCTATTAATATTTTAACTGAATTACAACAATATTTAAAAAATGCCTTTGGTCTGAGCCCTTGTTTCTCCATTATTTTTGTATTTCTCCATAATTCTTAAGCAGAACATTGACAGGTATTCTGCTGTGTGTTTGACAGTGGCAGAGCTAAGTGCTTTATCAGCTTTCAAAGCCAGTGAAATACTGTGTGCTTCTACACTTACTTTTTTTTTTTCTGTAACTGGTAGTATATATAGTATATAAAGTGCTATACCATACAAAGAATTATGACCAGGTCTCCTATCATAACTATTATTAAATGTTCTTAATAAGGATGCCACTATTAATCTCTCAAGCTTTGCTCACAAAGTAAATTTCTTGGCATGCATGTCTTGAACACATAATAAGTGGATTATGATAGTAGACCTGATCACAATCTTTTATGATTTTACCACGTTAACAGACCTTGTTTTACATAATCCTGGTAACCTAGACTGCCAGGTACATTTAATAGTAATATACTTGTAATTATAATTTTTATTTTTTCATTGTACGCGTTTAAATAATTCATGATTAAATGCTTATCTAATCATTTTCTGAAACAAGTAAAGCAATGTACGTTTAAGATGCTAGAGGCTCCAGAAATATAGGGCATGGTTTTATGACATCACTGGCATGCTTTAAGCTTTTGATTGACAAAAGCCATCTTTAGCATTGGCTAAAATATGCTTGTACCATCTAAGACAAACTGTAGACATTATGATAAACATAGCAGCTATGTAAGAAATGGTACAGTGCAGAACTTTTATATCTGATTGAAAGTTCACCAAACTGTAGGTAGTATAAAGGAAGGGGCACATAATTCAGCTTCTGTGTTAAACTCCACGACAGCAGAATTACATAACTCTAGCAATCATGAATGAGCATGAGCTGAGTGACTAAAGCTTTAGTATAGGCATTATTGTGAGTCATTTCAATTATTCAGTAATGCTCATATCAATAAAACAAAAGTTGCCTTACTAAACAACTGCTTTCAGTAATTAAACCGGAAAAGTGCTGCAATGTAGCCTCCCCCTCTTCAAGGCTCTAATCTCTCCATCCCCTACTTTATATAACCAGTCCCAAGGTCAGTGCATGTTTGGATGAAAAGGACAGCTTCTCCCACTGTGTTAGCTTTGGAGTACTGAGACAATCACCCATCTCCTCCCTATCTCTCTCTCTCTCTCTCTTGCTGTTTTTACTTTACAGACATCAGCAGCTGCACACACACACACACACACACACACACACACACACACACACACACACACACAAACATAAATACAGGAATACTTTCCTTTTCTACAGTTTGCAAACTGGGTCCTGTGGTTAGTGAAATTAATCATTAACTGTGAAGGCTATTTGCGGTAAAACTGGATTATTAAATTGAGATTCAGACTATCTGACTACCCATAGACACATCTTAAATTAGCATGTTCTTTCAGAAAGGATTTGATATTTTGCCACAACCTTATGATAAATGTCAGTTTTTATAAATATCTTTCTTTCTGTAACTGGTCCTGGTCACCTTAAACATAAATGCGTATATGTTTCAGTGGGTCTTGCCAATCATTAGTAATGTTGTTGCCTCACAGCAAGACATTGTCACGTTCGATTCTCAGCTAGAGCGTCTTCTGTGTGGAGGCATGCGTGAATGGGTGTGCCTTCATTGAAGGTTGTGCGTCAGGGCTGGTAACTCGGCACGTAAAAATCCACTACCAAACATTAGCGGACCGGAATTCCGCTATGGCGACCCCTAACAGGGATAAGCCGAAAAGACACAACATGGAGGAAGGCTAACACAGCATCACGTGCACTAGTGATTTTTTTTTTATTATTCAGGCTGTACTGTGCTTATGCAAGCAAGCATTATAAGTAACTGTTGCTGAATATGACCAGGTACTGCAGATTCATTGTGGTTTCAAATGGTCTTCCCAAGAATAGTGATTATTTTGCTGTGACTGCACATATACTGTGATTAGAAAACTGGAATAGACATTTGTCCTTTATTAGCATTTTATATGGGCTGCAAGCCCTTCCACACCCCCATGTGGGTTGAGTTATGTGACCTCATACTCCCTAATGTTTAATATAATCACTTTAGAGGTTGGAATTGCTTGAAGAAAGGGTCTACTATACCATTAGCTTGCGCACACTTCCCTGCTGCCACTCACTCATGTTGGCAAGTGTACTAACTCCCACCATCCCAGTTCCTGTGCACTAACACGAAGCTAACTATCCCTCCCAGAATCCTGACCTAATCCTAAAAACAACTCTCAATCACTCCCTAAACCTAAAATATACTTCTCCCCCTAATCCTAATCTCCATAATCTGAAAATCCCCCTTCACTTCCCTAATCCTAACTCTGCACTAACTCCTAAGCACTTCCTAAACATAAAATCTCTCTCTCCTCCCTAGCTGTAAGCCTGCGTTAACTCTCAATCACTCCCTAAACTCAAAATTTCCCTCCCCATTTTCCTTCCCCACCTACCAGTTCTGCTATGAGACCTTGATGATGTTTGACCACTGTGGCAGCTGCACCCCTGAAATCATATTCAAGTCTGAGAAGCTGTTCGTCAGAAAGGAGGATGGGGAAACAGCTACTCTAACCCCTGGCTGCGAGGTCGTGGAATTCGAGCAGCTGGGACTTCAGTGGTTGTAAGGATCACTTGCAGAAAAAGGCAAACCTTGTTTTTTTTATTTTCGCACAGAAAAACAAGCATTTAGTTTTCTGTATTCTCTGGTAAATTTTGAGAAAGCACTTTTTTTCAAATCCCACAATTTGAATTTGACTGAGTCCAGCATTTTAATTTTGCAGAAAACACGACTCCCATAGCATTTACAGGGAACTTTCCCATCCATTGACAAGTTCAGCTAGACAAACATTTAAATAAAACAAATGAATGTGAGTTGAAAATGTTATATCTAATTCATTTTATGTGGGATATATTTACTGCAGAAAAGTAACATCAATCAGTGCTAATTGCACAAATCCCAAAACTGCTGAAACATTACTTATATAGCACTTTGTTACCGTAGGAGTTCATCAGTGTCTGATATCATTATTAACATTATGAAGGTCTGATAATTAGGGCTGTCTGCATGAGGGTATGTTTCGTCACTCTTTTGCTGTCAAACTTGTGGTCTTTCATTCCACAGTAGCGTAAGTGTGAGCCTTCTTTTTTAAAATGCTATTTCTCTGGGCTCATTCTAAAAGTTGCAAATGTAAAATGCAGCCATTCAGAAGGAGAATTGCTTTGTTAAAAGTCATTATTCATTGCATGTTCCCTACATCAACTGGTTGGTTAAGTGGTTGGGGGGACAGCTCAAAGAAAAATACATTTTCTTGTGAGATCCAGAAAAATAATGACATTGTCACTAGACTGAAAACAGTGGCATACTAGAATGACATGACCGGCAATCCAACGTATAAACACACATCTGTTAGTAAATATTAATCTTCCTACTGAATGGTTCCTTTTGTCATTGTGTATCTCTAATTTGGCCTGTTTTGTCCTATGAAAACATGAACATTTTGAAACTTCCTGATATTAGAAAAGAAAAAATATTTCTAGCATTCCTGCTTCTGCTGGAAAAAATTACAGTAATTTAAATGAAAGTCTTGGTATGATGTGAAACAACTGAAGCAGTGGACATTCTACACCATTTATCCTTTATTTTGGTAATAAAGTGAAAATAAATATTTGGTATTTGTTGAAATCATTTACCCTAAAAATCTTGCATTTTAATAAGAAATGCCATACTGTGGGCATCTGCCTCCCATCCATGTGAAGCTGAGTTCATCTAGTATCCAATTTAAGTGCAACTTAGACCAGTGGATGGGGCACAGGAAATTTACACCAGCCCTGTCAACCATGTCCCTTATGGACTAAGGCAGCTTATAAATGCCTGGCCGTCAATGTCCTATTTAAATACAGGATGTCATTATTCTTTATTCATTATTATACAGAAAACTTGAACAGGCTTAGAAAGGCCCCTGGGTCATTAGCCTACTAACAATCCATGAATCTATGAGTATACAGCAAGCACAGTTTGTACAAAGTAGGAAATACTCTAATGATCATATAATATAAGCCTGAGCATTAAAAGTACTCTCCAGGAAAGTATACTACAAGAAACCTTAATCCTAACACAAAATGTTGTTTGTGTGCAATATGCAGGGTAAATATAAATGTATGCTTACAATATATAGACAGAAAGACAGAGGGGCTGAGAGAGACAGACAGATAGGGAGAGAGACAGAGAGAGACCTGAAAGTCTGTATCACACACACACACGCACACACGCACACACACACACACACACACACACACACACACACACACACACACACACACACACACACACACACACACACACACACACACACACACACACACACACACACACACACATATCTGTTACATACTTCAGCTTTTTCCACACTACCAATGACTTTCCAGTAAAAAAATATAGTAAATATAGACAATGGAGTTTTAGAAACGTAACTTCTTTTAATTACATTCCCTACATAATATGTTTGTTATATAGTGAATGTTTTAAGGGATTATCTGTGAAATAAGTATAGAACTCCTGTGACTATATATTTTGCTATAGATTTGTTTTTCATTTTTTCAGAAGAATCAGTTGCACGTGAAGAGGACTAGTGTATACTGATTTTAAAGAGAATAGCTTTTAAAAAAAATATATGTATTAAAGTATAAAAAAAACTACAAAATGCAACACTGCATTTTAGTACAAGAGGTATGCAGGAAAGCAATAACAGCACTGAGAAGACTAGGAGAAAAGATTTTTTTTAAATAAAAAAATGAAGTATTTCCATTATAATTTTGCATTTAATTCTAAGGTCACATAATCAAATTGGAAATGAATATTTACCTGCATGGATATGAGAGCAATTAATATGTATTTTTAAAATTTCACTGATAAAATTAAAAAAAAAAATCCAAGAGAAAAATGTTTGCAGAGTTTCATTGGTTTAAGCCACAAACATACAATCATGTATTCATTTAAACTTATTTCCTTTCTTAGTCAACAACCATACACAGTGCGTTACCATAGAAGGGGGTGAGTTAAAACCTATCTTGTTTCCCAGTTGCTTCAGCTAATGGCACTGCAAAGACATTTATAACTGTGCAGATAAAAACAAAACCGGAGTCCCAGACAAAGGATAAGGCTCACAGCTATAGAACAAAATATCCAAGTGAAAAAGCTGAGCCAAACCACCACGGCTGTAGCAAACACAACTTTATCACAAAAAGTACTGGAAATGAGTAAGCGCTTTCACGATCACACTGACCACTTCATCAGACTGATGTTACTAACTTTTTCATCGTGTATTTGAATGGTGTTTTTAAGCTCACTTACTGTAGGTGTTAACTAACACTATATATGTCAGCTGATGTAACAGCTTGTTTTCATTTTATGTGTATCATGTGAGGGTGAAATGGTACTTCACTACAACCTTTATGACTACACTCTTTAATGCTCTTTTTATTTCTTTACAGTAGTATCATACCATCCTTCTGGTGTTAATCCAATGTTAATGATCTTCTGCTCCCTGCTTTTGGAAGGAAGTTTCTCTGGCTCAGTCACTCTCAGTGTTGTACATAGCTTTATTTCTTCTGATACTAGGTGGAAGTGGGCAGCATGAAATGAGTTTGTTTCCAAACAGATCCTTCTGACCTTCAGCAATATATAATGTATATTCCTTTCAGTATCTTACATAGGATTCATTGGAGTTTCAAGGCTGAGTGCAATGGGCATGTCCACCTTGTTGGTACCATTTGTCATGTTATTTCTTCTTTCACCAAGATGGAGAAGCCAATTAGTCCTTGGGTAAATTTGAGAATACCCTTCCTGTTGTCCAGATTAAGTATGAAGGAAGATATTGAATTGTGTTGCTTCACCTGCAGAGAAGTTTATTCCTGAGAAGAGGAAGGCATTGCATGATAAATTTATCTTTCTATAATCCAGTCCATCTACTTCAGTGTTAGTGGAAAGCCCCTAGCTGCAAGTCCTGGGGGGATTCATGATAGAAAACCAAGAAGAAGGACCATTCCAAAGGTCTACCTAGAGCTAGAGGTTACAACCAGCTTGTAGTTTCTTGCAAAAGTCTGCAGTGAAGCCCATACCATTATAGCACAAATGTCATAAAGACATATGTACTTGAATTAAGCAACTGAAGTTAAAATAGCCTTTGTGGTGTAAGCTATTGCTTTGCATAACAGGACTTGGATTTTGTTGTAATTATGGTAAGAAATGGCAATGCCTTCCAAAAGTCACCTGAATATGCTTCAGAAAAAGCTGTTTAAATGAGTTTCACATATTCTAGCTTTGTAAGTTTTACAAGAATTATAGTAGCATCACTTACTAGTCCCATAACCCCCTGTGTTTTAACTCCATCAGTTAGCATGGATAAAAAGGTCCTTTTTATGGAACCAGAAGTATATTTTAATGTATTTGTTACTCAGCAACAACATGACACAGCCTTTTACTTGGATGTCACATAAGTAGTTAATCAATGTAGAAAAAGTTCTGCACACAGTGTTTACAAAGTATGAATTTTAGCTTAAGTATGATATAACTTTCTTGAACCATACACCTACCTTACTGCTCGTTTCCTATGAGACTGCTATTACATAGTCCTTCCATAACTGTCCAGAGCTGTTCTTGAGGAAGGAATCTGTGGCACAAATGTGTACATGTATTATATGTGAACATCACTTGAGCTGGTAGGTGACCGTATTACATATATTTTCTCTAGACTAAGATGGAATATTTACAGAAAATAACCGGCACTGAATTACAGTAAAATGCAATTAAATACAAAAGTAAAATACTTATATACTACTACTACTGTCCACATTGTCTGATCATGCGTAAAAAAGGAAGTTTAATTCTCCCAAGAATAAAGTACTTACAAATAAGGACTGAAGATAGAGAGAGGAATTCTGACTTCAGATGCAGTAATCGTTGACAAAAAAGATGAGTAACCTATTGAACTCTCTTTCGCCTACTATATATAAGAAATGAGGAGGAAAATTTTGTTTTTCCTTAGTATTTACAGACTTTATGTCATGCATGTGGGTGTGCAGGGAAAACAAGTAATGTAATCTGATAACCTTCTAAAACTCCTAGCACAGGAAAATAAGGTCTGTTCAGTACAGCTGACAGATACAAATTTCACAGCAAGAGAGATAAGTATCACCTTAGAGCTATTGTTTCCATTACAGATACTCAAGGAAATGAAGTTAAGGTATCTTATTTTGAATGTTTTATGCTGAAACTGTATTTCTAGCAAAGGACGTAAGAACAGCCTGACAGATCATCAATTGACTTTTTTATTGTTTTGAACCACGTACGAAGGCCAAGCCATATTCAGCCACTACTAGGTATACAAAAGAAACAAAAAATAGGACACACCTTATTGTAATAAATAAATACAATCTGGTACTATGAAATATCAAACAAGAAAATACACAACAGTCAAGAGGGTATTTATCAAGTCTAGTGCTAGAAATTGTTCAAAATAATCAGTTCATTTGTACGTATTCATTCACTGCCCAGCAGCCCTACCTTTTACTTCAGGTTTCTGAGGCTATGATAACTGCATTTTATTATAGTTATCAGACGCTTGACTTGATAGAATCAATGTAAAAACAATAATGAGAGGAGTGGTGAGCTTTCCATACCCATGCCTAGAAACTGTCATAAGAGTATAGTACCTATTCAAACAGTCTCTAAGAACTGGTGCTTGTATCATAAATGGTGCATTACAGATTCCCTAAACCTGCTGATAAAATGCAACCAAATGGAAGGCTTTATAACAAATGGTTCTGTGGGGAGCTCTCCCCGGCACCACATGGGGGCAAGCCTCATATACTCCTAAACGTATTGACCTTGTAATGCCTATTATCGTGATGATTATCACGACCATTTTACCTGGGCTGTGTCTGCAGATGGTCTGTTGTGATCAATGTACTACCCCGATAAATAAAGTAAATAAATAAATACATGGAATAGTTCTGGATACCTGCAGGAAAGACAAATAATATCATAATTTGAAGAGTAGCTGAACAGAGAAAACAGAAATATTACTCTATCAGAATTCTCAGCCCACTGGCAAAGATCCTGACGCCAGTAGTACTTGACTATCTCTGAGCCTTTCTTCCTACTAAATTATGTTAACTCACATGAATTTTAGAACAACATGTAGTACCCAAACAGCTGCTACAAAGCCGAATGACAGCATAGCTATTAATTTACATAAACTCATACAAACTACAATTTTCTTAGATTTTTCCAAAGTCTTCAATTTTGTTGACAATTTTATCTTGCTCCAATGGTGAACAGATGAAAGATGTAAGCCCATATCACTAAATGGCTACTTGTCAGGAAGAAGTCAAGCTGTAGAATAGACTAACAGTCTCTCCAGTCTTACAAAGCAGTTTCCCAGGGACTTATCCTTGGACTTCTCCCATTCTTAATTTATACCAATAAAATGTTTCTCTATAGAATGATGACTGAGCACTTGCAATATTCAGATGAATTTATGCTTGTTCACAGTGCAGTTATACAAAGTACATTGATAAGCAAGTTGCAGTTAGGCTCTGATGTCATTATGACATGGATAATCAATAAGAGACTCATTCTGGATAAAAAGAAAGCAAAAATAATTTGTTTTGTAAGTAAGGACACTTATTTACTGCAGCTGCAAACACAGGTAGTACAAATATAGGAAACTTTGGCCCATAGAACAAGTCATAACCTGTAAATGCTTAGGAATTCATATAGAAAAGGACTCATTATTTAAGAAGCATGGAGGATCCAAGCTATGTAGGAACACAGAACAATACTAGGCAAGGGATCATGGGACAGGAAGATGCCTAGCCATGTACACCTTTAAGTAGGAACAATACCACGCAAGGGATCACAGGACAGGAAGATGCCTAGCTATGTACACCTTTAAGTAGGAACAATACCAGGCAAGAGATCATGGGACAGGAAGATGCCTAGCCATGTACACTTTTAAGTAGACACACTTTGCAGGCACTTAATAGTGCTCATCTCCCAGCTTGAGCATAACCATACAAGATAACTTTGGGGTAAGTTTGGATCTATGCATACTGTCCTCAGGACTAGCCTTAAAGATAGCCAAAGTACTATGGACCTTAATCTTTAGGGGTCACATTCTAATGCTTAAGAATATATTGAGTTAGGAGGCTATCCCTCTAGAAAACTGTGTTTATTTTTATTGTAGATTTATATCTGTAGTTCTGGAGTTTGAAATACACTTTTTTTTTTTCAATATTATAGGAGGTCAGATAGGATTGATCCTTTCATGGTTCAGAAAGGAAAACATGGGTCACCTCAGAGCAGTCGGTAGGACATTGAGTATAAGGAGAATCATGCTAATCTTTCAGGATAGCTGAAGGATTTTCTTTCATTTTCTTTGTTAAAAAGCTTTGGAACCTTTTCCAGCTGAGTGATATGTTTGGATCTGAAAATACCAAAAGGGATGTCATGTTTGATGATCATGGGGATGTTAAGAGAAGAATACAGCAGTATGCTGATTTCCTTGGATCTTGAGGATATTCCCATGGAAATTAACTAAGCCAAATAGAAGATTTCCTGACTATGGTGGAACTGAGAGGGCTATCCACATAACTAACACTGCCTGTTCAAAGAGAGTACTATCTGTAACATATGAGATGTGAATAGCTTTTCTGCTGAAGCTGCTATGCTGCACTTTTTTACATTTAGTTTAAAACTAGTTTTGATTCGTAGGGTATGTACCTATTTTAGCCCTTGCTGTAACTGTTTAACTTCAGTGTATGATAATAATGCCCAGCTTGCAGTCAGCATCAAATCTGTTCAACCCCTCTCCATGGGGGTCTGTGTTTGACTATCAAAAAAAATATCCACAGACAGCTAAATAGTGAAATTAAAACATCAAAACGTAACATTACTGAATGTGAATAACATCAGAAAATCATTCATTGAATAGCCATAGTTGGCCAACATCAAGATTGCAACCAACCAAGGTGGGAGTTTCACTTCCCACACCCCCCCCAACTATATATATACCAATTCCGAGATTGCACTACAGTGGGGAAAAGGGGAAATTTAAAAGGTTTCCTTCACTTACCTTATGCATTACATTACTTCCTGGTTGTTGGCTGACTATGGCCATTCAATTAATGATTTTTCAAAATTATCCGTGTTTGGTAATGTTATGTTCCGATGTTTTACATTCGATACTTAGCCGTTCATGGCATGGATATTTTTTTTTGGTAGCCAAACATAGATCCCTCCCATGGAATTGACTTGGGTGACTGAAAAATAAATGCTGCTGATGAGAGGACTGTTATGTTCAGAGAGGGTACCAGCAATTTTCACAACATGGGATCTGTTGGCTATCCAGCTTAAAATCCAAAGGACAGCATAACAGTTTACATTAAGTTTGTTGAATTTCTTAATATTACCAACATAGAAGATAGTGTCAAAAGCCATGGCCATGTTGAGATAAGTATGCACTAAGTGACTACTGTCCACATCCTGAGTAACTTTTTCAAAGAAGCTTACTAGGTTCAAGAGACAGGACCTGCCCATTATAAAACTGAACTGACTGGGTTCTAGCTCAGATAAGTTACATATACAGAATTACAAAGTCCTCCTATGACACACTGGGACAGCCTTGTGTAAGGCAGTCACAGTGGCTGTTTTCCAGGCATTAGACACAAACCTTGTACATAGACTGAGGTTGGACTGTTTAAGTAGAGGCTTGGATAGTGCATACTTAGCGATGGAAAATATGCAGCCTTCTGTGATGTATGGTCTCATGGAAATATTGCTTTTTAGTCTTTGATATAGATTCTGATACTTCTTCCAAACCAATTTCAGGGAAACTAAAGTTTCACAAATAGTTGGGCAACAATGTGAATAAGTGGGGTAAAGTTAGAAAATTTTTTTTTCTGCTGCTATATTCATTATATCCTTGGGATTAAAATGCATTACTGAGCATTATTCCCTAATTTCCTGACATAAGTAAGGAAAGAATTGTAGTTTCTTATGGTATCTGTAGTGACCTCAAGTTCATACTCTGCTTTACATTTTCTAATAGTGCTCTTAATTACTTGCTGGCATGTTTAAATGTGGTCTTGAGGTAAGGTTGTGGGGATAGTTTACAACTTTTCATTATTTTTCCTTCATTGTGCAATTTATTAATACATACATTCCACTAGAGAGGGTTATTCCTGAATTCACTATTATATTTAGAATGGATGGGGACTGATATTGCTATGCAGCTGTTTAGGTGCTGGTAAAAGTCAGAAGTGAATACGTAAGCCTTCTCAGTTGGGTCCATTTGCAAAGGATGGTAGGGGATTTTGCCTAGACCTTTTACAAACTGAAGTAGTCTTGCCCTGGAGAAGTTCCCAACAATGGTCTTATTTAGTAATGCTCTGGTACCAGTAGGCCAGACAGAAAGGTGACTGTTTTCTAATTCAAATTAACCAGGGCTGAGGAGATGTGGGGTTGGGTCAGGCATGAAATAGCTGGGAAAAGACAAGAAAAAGATTATTACAGCCTCTATTGGGTAGTTTTACAATTTCCTCAAGTGCATTGGTATTAATAAAATCTAGGAAAAGCTGAGCATATCTAATTTGATTTGATATTTAACACCACAATGGTGCTAAGATCATTTCTATGATCTTTGGGGGACATTGATTGCACTCTATTGTGAGCCATGAAGTAATAGTTGGATTTGTTATGAAAGATTTGGATGTCTAGGACCTACAAATTGGTGACATGGGTAATCTGACATAAAGTGATAGTATTTCTGACAAATACAGATCCTCCTCCACACTTAACTGAGGGCATTAAAGTGTGATAAATGCTAAACCCCAGTATGGAGAGAATATTCTTATTGCATTTATACCATATTCAAACAACTAGTCAAATATGAATGCGTTTAAGCTGCTAACTTTTATTGCCACTATAATGCTGTCCAGATCTGAGTCTGAGTTTGTTATGTTGAAATATCCCATAAGGAGACTCTGCCTAAGAAGTCACTATGGAGACAGAAGAAGTTTTAGATAGTATGCAGAAACTCTGGGAATAGAAGTGTAAACCACACCTGGTGAAACAGGAAATCTGTCTACAAACTCATCCCAGGCCAATGAGTACTGGACACCAATAACTTACCAGTTTTTAAAGCTAATTATATTGTCTCAGTATCTCGGCATCATTCTAGGTGAAGGCAGGATACTATTCAAGAGTACAATCTTTTCTGCCTCTAAAATATGCATAGTAAGTTCCAACATATCTTCCTGCATGTCCTCCAGAACAGAGTGCTTCAGGTCATTCATTCTCACACAGACCAGCAGTAGTTCATAGCGGTCTTTGTCTACTTTAAGGGGGATTAAATCCCTTATGACATCACAGATCCTCATAAATTCAAAGAAAGCCAGCAGACAGAATCCTGGTGAATAAATCCATTTATTGTAGAATAAAATCCATCCAGTAAAGACAGCAAAAGCACACAGACCGGTTTTGGCTGGTTAATACACACAGCCTTTTTCAATGTAAAACAAATAAATCCAAAACTGTCATTTAAATACCCAACAAAAGTATGTGATTGGTTACGCCTAAAACTGCTCATTTAATCCTGGTGGAAATAAACCACCTAACTTAATGATCCATTTTTTCTCTTTGGAACTAAGTAGAGAATGCCAGCCAGTTTTATTTTGTTTATTACCCTTAATAATGTCAATTATGGTGAATAAAAAGTTAGCAGTTGGATGAACTACCTGATGTTTGAATAGAGCATTATGTACTCTGCCCTTCTTAATATTACTGATGTGTTCTGAGATCCTAAGTCTTAATGGTCTGGACATTTGTCCCACATAAAATGCCCCACATGTGCATGTAGCCAGGTAAATAACCCAATCTGAACTGCAATTAGCAAAAAACCTAATATCATACACTATAAGATAATTTTTGCTAGAAAATTGCTTTGTTTTGCATATTTTGTTACAGCTAACACAATGACCACAGGGGTAACAGCCTAAAGGAATACTACCTGTGAGTGTAGTCTGGATCGGTTCTAAATTGCCATGCTTATGCGTATGTTTATAATGATTAAAGCAACTACTTAAATTCCTGCCTTTTCTAAAAGAAAAAAGGCATTTGTTAGGAATAATATCAGATATTTCATGATCATATTGCAAGATGTTCCAATGCCTGTGTATACTCTGTATGAGGTTATCAGAATTCCTACCAAAAGTAGTGGTAAACCTGATTGGTTGTGAAACCATGTTGTCCTGTTCCTTGTAGGACAATAACTCATCCCTGCTCATTTTACCAACCTTATTACTGGCATCGAAAACATGGCCCATTTTGTAACCCCTACTTCTGAATCTATTGGTGAGATCTCTACTTTGTTCCTGATATGAGGACTCATTGGAACAAATCCTTTTCATTCTGATAAATTGTGACTTGGGTATATTCTTGGCAATATGTGGTGGGTGGAAACTTGAAGCATGTAGAATGGTATTATATTCTGGATGTTTTCTATAAACCTTAGTCCCTAAGGTATTATCAGGTAATCTGGTAACTAAAACATCCAAGAAAGTAATAGTATTAATATCATAATGTAATGTGAACTGAAGACCCCATTTATTATTGTTTAAATATGCCAAAAATTCAAACAATTCATCAAGTTCCCCTCTCCATACTGACCAATAGTCATCAAGGTAGCATCTCCAGATGTCCAATTGATTCAGATAAATATTATTGTGATTATTGTAAATAAGATCTTGTTCAACATGAGCCATAAATAAATCGGCATAAATGGGGGCAAATGATGACCCCGTAGCCGTTCCTTTGGTCTGCCAATAACAAGTTTCTTGATAAAAAAAGACATTGTTTGTTAATACATGAGCAGCCATATCAAGCGAAAATTCATTGTATTCAATTGAATATAAACCTGAAATATTCAGCCAGTAAGACAATGGCTCAAGACCACCAGACTGAGGAATATTGGTGTAAAGGGCACTAACATCAAAGGTACACATACGCCATTCTCGTTCAAGTTGTGTTTCCGAAATAATTTGTAAAAAATTAGTTGTGTCACGTAAACGTGAGCGTATCAAAGACAGCAAAGGTTTGATTTGTTTGGTGAGAAAAAGGGACAAAGGTTCGGTAATGTAGCCCCTACCTGACACAATGGACCTCCCTGGGGGATGAATGGGATCTTTGTGAATCTTAGGCAAAAAGTAAATGTATTGGTTCATAGGATCCTGAACCAAAAGTTGATGTATAACCTCATTATCAATGATAGACGCTTCCCTGGCATGCAACAAAAACTCCTCAATTTCTTTTTTAAACTTCATGGTGGGATTGATAACCATCTCAGCATAATATTTCCTGTCTGATAGTTGTCTTTTGGCTTCTTGATCATAGTAGAGCCAATTCAAGATCACAACAGCTCCACCCTTGTCAGCTGAAATAATGACAATATTGTGATTATTCTGTAAATCTTGTATAGCATATTTTTCTTGAATAGAAATATTATTAGATTTCAAACGAGAATCTGACCTAACATAATGTAGATCTTTGAGAATATTGTTCTGAAATTGCAAAACAACAGGATGCATAGGAGGCGAGAATTGTGATTTGTGATAAACAAATTTATCAAAAACACGATTATTGTCATTTGGACCAAAGAATAATCTTAAATTAAGCAGTCTACAAAAGGACACAACATCTTGTGCAAAAGAATCTTCAGGAACAAAAAAGCCTGGTACAAATGTTAGTCCTTTATTGAGAACACTCAGTTCAGTTGGTGTTAAAACATAGTCTGATAAATTTAAGACATTTTGATTAAATGAAACCCCTAATTCTGCACTGCCAATTTGAGCAGGCCCTGGATACTGTTTATTTGCTTTATGCTTCCTACCCCCTCTTTGGTATTTGTGCCTAAAGGGACACTTGACAAAGTTCTTTTTGGAGAAGGTGACCCTGATGCAGTCTGTGAGTCATTCTCAAAACAGGATGAAAATTCATCCAGAGATGAGCCTGTATCAGAGGTACGGTTTCTCAATATTGACTTTGGTCTCTTCCTTTTGGAAGGATGACTAGGTTGTGAACGAAATTTAACATGTTTTATTGTACTAAAGGGGTTGCTCCCCTAATAATCGGATTGGTCTCTATTGAATTTTTTAATTTTCTTTGATTTCAGTTGTACTTCTAAATTATTGAGGTCAGAAGCAACTTTGGTAAGATTTTTAACAAAAAAAGGTTTAGCCTCAAATGGTTTAACTTCTATGACCAACCCCAAAACTATATTCACCTCTTTGTCAATTACCCGTTCATAGTATTTTGTTAAAGCTTTTACAAATGACATGCTGGCTTGATGTTGAATGCCAGCCCATTCATTGGAGAGTTCATCATCAATTTCACCCACCAAAGGCTGGATTCTGACTCTTAAGCCACGAGGCGTAATATCTTTGGCAATATAGGCCTTAAATAGTTTGGCATGCCAAACATTCGATCTGAGTGACCTCAGATGTTTATGTAATTTATCAAAGGCCAAATTGCAAATAGTCTCAGAACCAAGAGGCTCTTCTATATTAGTGCCCTCAGTAGCAGATCCAAGACCAAAAACTCTTAAGTCCTCACGATCTGAGGATAAACCTGAGACCAAACTTAAAAGATCCATGTGTCAGACCTGATTCACAACGCCAAAGATAAATAGGGCAAAGAAACCCAACAATTTGACAATAATTGCTAAAACTAGCTACGTCAAAAAATATTATAAAGAGACTATAATAGCTTCAAAATCCTGTAGATATATGGACTACGTCTCCTGTTCAGAATTAAAAAAAGCCAAAGAATCCAGCAAATAGTGGTGAACCCTCAAAATAGTAATTGACAAAAGGAAGAATAAGAGGGATGTCAAGACACCATATAATAAAATATTAACTTGGATGTTCTTATCAAAGTGGTATGACCTCAAAGTAGCTAAACAATATATGAAACCAATTCCGTATAAAAAGAAACCATACAACGAGTTATAACATGGGAGCAATCCGGAACACTACAATATAAACAAGAGTAATCAAGGTACCAAATTGTTGCTTAACCTGAGATATCCATTGCTAGTCCACAAAGTGATCATATCTAATACACAGAGGATGTCAAATCCAAATGTGAAATAAGAATATACCTAGTGAACTAACCTGACACTCTGAACATTAATATTAAATCATTGAAGATCTTACCACAGTTAACATATGGAATAATATGGTAAAAATTCGGCTAAATTGAATTGTAACATAGTAAATGGACATTTACTACATAAAATAGTCACAAAATAATGATTGATAAACAGATATTGGGATCAAAACTTTTCCATAAGAGTAACCCAAAACATATGAAAGACCAAGTTGCAGAAATTGCAAAATCATTGAGTCCCAAATTATTCTAAATGCTCCTAATAATGTCAAAAGAAGCCAGAAACAAAATTGTTCATATTAGACCCAAGTAAAGGCTATGCAACTCACTGGATTAGTGAAAATAGTGTGAAGCATACCTCAACATATGGTTATCCAACCCAAATGTATCTTCAAAAAGCTGACTGTTACACAAACATAAACTTATACAGCGTATGTCAGCAGAAGCTGAATATTTCACAAACATATAATCATGCGATTATACAACCCAAGTCATACATTCAGATTAAAAAACATGAATATTGCTCATGAATCACTGCAGAAATTCAAAAACCTGTTGTAATAACATACAACTTAATGATGTTAAAGCATACCAAATACACTCAAAAAAATATAGAATCCAGTTGTACGTGTATGGTATGGTGAAAATAATCATGAGCAGATAGCCACTGAACAGGTACAGAACTGAGTCACATAGAGTCCAAAAATATAAAAATCCTACTCAAGAGAAAAGGATCATTGAATCCCAAACAATATGAGATGCTCCAAATGATGTAATAAGAACAGAATAATCTTCATAGGAATCCCAAAATGAACAAATCGACTAACGAAGGTAGTCAGTTGTAATGTTAAACAAATTTCGATATATGGTTGTCCCGCCAGTATATGTTAACGGAAGCTGAATAGTTCCCAAACATATAAAATAAAATTAGTCCAAACCTTCCGTCTAGATGAAAAAAACCATGGATGTTACTCACAACAAACAAAAACCACACTGGCGAAGTTGAACAACTAGAAAATGGCACCCACGAACATCCGAATGCAACGTTGCTATGATTCATACAAAACCATAAAATGGAAGGAAAATAAACAAAAATAACTGTAGTATCAATGTTATAAGAGCATAACTGCTCATAAGTCAGACTGATACGACCCAATAGTTCCAATTAGTCTTCCAGGCGAACCAAAAAATAACGAAAAATCAGCCTGTAGAAAAACTACAGACTGCACCAGGGCCAGGCTTCCATCAGAACGAGAAATAAGTGTAACAGTAAAAGGGAACTTCCTGCGTGGAGGCAACTGCACGGCTTAAAGTAAGTAAGCAAAAATTCAAAGAAAGCCAGCAAACAGACTCCTGGTGAATAAATCCATTTCAAAGATCCTCATACCAGACCAGCCCTGTAGCATACAGTCACCCTGTTCTTGTTCATCCTGGTGAGTGTGGAGTCTGTATGTCTAAATATAGAACGACTTACAATTAAAACATTTCCCAATGTGGAAGCAGATTTAGTGTTTTTTTTTTTAATCTGTTTCTTTACTTTTAGGTGAGCTATGTAGATTTGCAATAAATGCGAGTGGAAAGGGGTTAGGTGTTTCCCTGTGTACTTGAGGCTGAGATCTTTTAGAGTAGGTTCTAGGAGGCTTTGGTAAATTTTCTTTGCAGCCTTAGTATAAGCTAAGGGCTTGGTGGTGTAATAAATTGTTGACATACCTCTTAACTATCCAGATTTTTGCAGAATGTCCAGATTTTTGCCTCATATTTTGGTCTGTTTCTCATAAAACTGTGGTTTTCTGACAAACCACTGGCAAATCACTGAAGACTGAAGTCAGAGAATAATTGCAGACATTTGAGATTAAAACAATTTCTTTCAGAAAAATTCATGCTAATGCAAAACCTGTTATTCTATCAACTTTCTAAGCTTGTAAGAACAATATTTTAAAGTGTCCCTATTTTTGGACCTTTGCTCCCCCATTATTTGAGGCTTTGTCCAGATTTCTTGATGTAATTGGTTGAGAGGTATGGTTTTGGAACTCTGATGATTGCTAGTGGTGGGCTGATGTGAGTCATTCAGTTCCATGTTTCTTAAATATATGCATCTTTTGTGCACTGTCCTATCAACTGGTAGAAGCAGTGAACACAGCCAGTAAGCAAAAGGCAGTTGCTATAGTGCTTAGAAGACTTAATGCAATCAGACTGTCCACAGATGGGTGAGAACAGACTGTTAAACCATGTTGACAGACAGTGGAGGAATATGGCTTGTCATAGTACCCATTGGTTGGCAGAAATCACAACAGGTGACTATAGGTTTATGCGTATAGCATTTAGAGTGACACTCTGAGGTTAGGTGGATGGTAGCTAATCTTGTAGTAATTAGTGAAACAATAGAATTAAGTCATATTGTAGAAAGTACTGATAATTTCAAACAACTGTGTAAAGTTACAAACCTAGTACTATACAGGTCACTTGTATACACAACTAAACACTGTAGCTTTTATTTATATTGCAGAATGAATACTAAACACTAACATTGAACTGCTAATACCATACAGATAAATATTAGGTTACAAATGCTAGGAGGTGAACACAGTTACTGGCATTATTTATTACAGGAAAATCACTAATCCTTTGAACAGAACACTTACATTTGTGCAGTTAATTTGTAGTGTTATGAGTGCTTGCACAACTCTGTGTATTCGTACATACCATAGAGCAGTCATGGGGCACTGGCCACCATAGCTATAGTTTATAAAAATCATGAAGTATTAACACTGAACAGGACAGTAATGCACCCACAAAAGCAATCTCTATGTAGTGTTCCCAAAATAATATGATTAAGTTAAAGGTAATACACTGAGTAGTGGAAACAATAGCTACAGCATGTAAAAGAAGAGCAGTAACCAAGCATTAGTACTATGTAGGACAGTAATGCAACCTCCAGAGCATTTTCTAGGCACCTGCCACTAAGTAATATAGTTAGCTATAGGGAGAAACTCTGTACACCAGGATGATGTGCAGCAACATTTCAATGTAACATCAGTGTTCAATTGCACATGGAGTAACAGGAGAAGAGATACAATGCACTACCCACAGTAGAAAGAATAAGAAGAAAAAAACTTGGTTTACCAAGTATGGAAAATAGTAGTGATTCACCTATTGGTTATTACCTGGCTAGTACTAGTACTTACCTCATTGCAGCTGTGCACAACAAGGAATCAATGTTCCTTCTTTCCCTAAGAGGAAAACAGTAACATGAATCCATAACTGTTTTTTTTTTTGAAAAACAAATTATAGGCTCTATGTATATATGGCTCTATGGATCATTAGTGTATTCCCAGCTGTTGTTGGTATTAGGCTTGTTATGGCCTTCTTTTGGTAGATTCCTTGGGTAACATGCACAGCAGCTCAGCACAACAGAGTGCCAAGCTACATAATGGTTCCACAGTTTAAAGGTAACCTTTTGCTATGCTGGGGATTTTTTAGAGTAATTCCCGAAACATAGAGACTGAATGGCTAAAAAATGGACTAATATCCCAAGTCAGAGATGGCCATTAAGTTCTATTTCTTTTCCAGGTTAGAATATTGATCTACATGGAACTTTTTTAGACTCAGCCAAAGAGCAGCGCCTGGTTAAGTAACTTGTTTAGAGTCACGCAGGCAATGAAGGCTGAGAGAATCAGACTTTGTACCAATGGACCACAGGAAACAGCTCATTAACAACTACTTAATCCTCTAAGCCAACTGTTCAGACATGTGATGTTTCTCAGAATATTCCCTTTTCTATGAGGTATGGTGATCTTAGAGTTGGTATATGTAAGTTTGGGGGGCTCGCCCCTCATATTGAAGTGGAGGAGGCTTGCTCCCCTGCAGAAAGGAGTTTAAAGGAGGAAGAGTAATCTTCAAGATTTGCTCTTTTCTTTGGTTTTCTGTCTTTTTTTTTCTAGCATGTCTCCACTCACATTTCAATAGGCAGCAGAATTTAAACTGAAGGGGTTCCCATTTAAACAGTAACCGGACCAGTCAGGAAAGATCCATACACACATTCTGGCCAATCACATACAGCTTTGAACCAATATCCCTTTGCTCCATCTTTCAACAGGAGCAGCACACTTATACTAATCCCAAGCAAATTCCTAAGAAACAGTTTTCCAGCTTTCTAGTAACCATTTGCCAATATTAGAGAAAGGAAACAAAGTCCTTCTTCTCCATCTCTAAAAAGGAGTGAAACAGAAGAACTAACCCCGAGCTTGATGCTGAAAAAATAGTGTGCAGGTTCTCCAGTGATTAGTAGTCTTATCCCAGATTTTGCATATTTTAAAAGTAAGATGGAAAATCAGGTGCACTTATTGGATGGAAAGATATGAAATAGAAGGCGATTTAAGTGTTAGCAGCCTAACGGGTTGAGGGTCTTCACAATATGTTTTTTATTGCTCAGAAATAAGAGCAGATAAGATGAGACTGGAAGGTTCTTATATAGTCAAATTTACATTAGAGATGGGAAACTCAAGAAAAACTACATTTAACAACAACTGTGGCAGAGTGGGTTGGAAAAATCCAAAACAGTCACAGAGCAGCAGTCACAGTACACTGACTGCTCTCAAAATTTAAACCTTTAACATTTCTGCTCACCATAAATAAAGTTTTACTTCTCCGTTCTTCTCACAAATCATGTAGATATAATCCCTTTGCACTCAAAGAATGCAATACAAACTTTTACTAACTGCCTCTATCCAAAAACTTTTAAAACTCCAGGAAAACCAACAAGCTTATAGTAAAACAAACTGCAATAAACCAAAGTAAATGTCAAGAAACAATGCACGTATGCAAACTATAAATGAAGAAATCCAAAATAATTACAAGATAGCAATCACAGAGGACTGGCATCTCCCTAAGTTTGAACCTTTTCCTGTTCTGCTATCCTTTTATGAAAAATGGACATTGTCTGTAAAATGGCTGTCTTATATTGAATAAAAGCTTTATTAAAATCTGATACAAGACTTGCCATTGTACACATCCTGCTACCCAAACTACTATACTGTACCACAATCACAGGTAACTTAGCCAGCCACATTGCTGACAAACTAGTTAGTACATGCATCAGGGTTTCCAGGTTTACTGCTAACCTTCTTTCATCAGCCAGCCATTGTATAAGTCTGCTGGAAGACCTTTAGGCAAAGCATGCTATATGATCAGTATGCAATTGCTGTTAAACTTTTTCAAGTAAACCAGTGTCTACATTTATCCTTTCTCTCTCTTAGATTAGCTTAAGATGACCAGCAACCTCAGATCTACATATCACATGCTGTTATCCACTCCAAGTGCCCACACCAAAATGAGAGACAGAGTGCTAAGTCCATTCCATCCAATCAAATGAAATAAACATTTTTCTCATCAGAACTACACAAAAGTTTAACAGAATTTAAACACATGTACAAGATACCATTTCTTCAAGTGACCATATATAAACAGTTGCTAACCCTGTTGTTAACCTTGTGAAGTTATGTCTTTGTTTTCTATACTAAATGATTCAGTTATTCAATTTAATGTTTAATTTGTAAGTGTGATTATTTTATCCAGTATTCATCACAACCACATCTCAGTCCATAAGCGTGCTTATAGCACCATGAAAAACTGCTGACAGTCTATCAAAGCACCATTATGAAATGCAGATTACAGAATCATATTTAAATATACACCCAAGAAACATAGCTTTCAGACTGCAGCTTTCACACTACTATCACATGCTCAAATGACATTAGAAGCATGTGCTGAAATAGGTGTCACATACATCATCATCATCGTCATCATAATTAACCCCTTATTCTCATTTTTGCATGGGTTTGAGGTGTCACATCATTAGTCAATGTAACCAAATCAGCTACAACCAATGTTTACACCACTGAGTGGCTAGACCTGATGCAGCAGTATGTACTCTGTTGCATATTTGTGTAATTATTCTATTTTTGCTGGCATGTTTGCACATCTACTCCACATTTTAATAGCTAATACAATACATGGCTACTACTACTGCTGGTCTTTCAGTAGCTATACTAACACCTTACATAAGTTGATAGGTTACTAAGCTTACCACCAAAGGAAACCATTGGGAAGCTCAGCCACATCACCCAATATTGCTGGAAACTAACAATGCCCTCGGTTAGGTAGACTTTTTCCAAATATTCTTTGTGAAACTTTGTGATCACCCATCTTGTCATCTAGACTGGTTTCAAAGGTTGCCAGAGAAGTATTCAATTTGATTGGTAAGGCCAGCCTATCCCAGAAATGGGGAACACTTTCTGTTATGTACCTCTCACACCATTTGTTGCTGTTGATGGGGTAGTATAGGTGTAGGTGTCTAGAATGGACATTTGTTTTACCATTGGTTCTATTTAGGAGAAAGAGTTTGTCTCTATACATTTTTTCTAGAAATATCTACAGCTTGGTATATGGTAACTTGTTTAATGCTATTTAACAAATCCCAGCTCAATGAAACCAGGATTCTACGGTGTTTTAATATCAGCTCTACTGCAAGAATAATACTCTACTGTGAGGATACAGTCATATAAGGCTTTTCTGAAACTCTAACCAGTTATTTATCTTTTTCTTGGGGGTTGTCTGTCCAGGGTGTTACTATATACAAGTCAGAGAAGTTTGGGTATGAAGACTAAAAACATGTTCCTTCAGAAGTCACTCACAGTTTCAGCAGTTGTGTGTTTCAGTAAGTTTAATTTGTCAAGTATTTCACTTCCCTATGACTTACGTTTGATGCCTCCTTAAAGTACTGTATATCTTTTTTCTGAAGGCAGTTGTTCAGTAAAAATATCAGTAGGACAGACATAGTATGGTCTGTTATCAAACATCATTCCAAAACTATCTGATAAGCCATGTAAGAAGAAGGGTCTTTTTGACATACTTCCTAGAAGGGTACATAAATAAAATCTGTAGGTGCATTACAGGATCAAATGTTTTGTAGCTGATAGTCTCATGTATAAAAAATGCCAGTAGGAGAAGAGGATAAGTAATGGTTCAGCTGAGAGACTTTGATGGGAAGTGAGGAAGAGTCGCTATTAATTTGACAGCTGCAACAACATCCTCATCAACATCCCCTTTTTCTTATTTTACATTGAGTCAGTGTGTTTAGTCAATTGTCACCATATTTCTTGATTCAGTTCCACTGTCCTACCTTCTTTGATGGTCAGGTCTGACTATCCCAGGTCTTCTGTCACATGTCCATCCATCTCTTTGCTGGATACCATAATTTCCTCTTGCCTCTTTCCTGTATGTCTAAAACATTCTTCACAATATTGTCTTCTGCTTTTCTGCACATTTGCCTAAACCAGTATAATATGTTCTATTTTACCTTCTCTGCAATTGATGCTACTTTGGCTTCTACTCTGAGAGTCCTCATTTCTTCATCAGTCCCACAGTATGCATCCTACCACCTGTCACAGGCACTTCATGTCCATCATCTCTAGCTTCCTCAAGTGCTCAGCCTTTACTCTCCAAGTTTCTGTACTATACAGTAGTACTGGTCACACAACTGTTTTGTATATCTTACTTTTTAGCTTCTTTGGCATTATTCTGTTGCACATTATCCTTGACACTCAGTGACAGTTGGAAGAAGCAACATGTTAATTAGGAATCTTGAAAGTTTAATAGCGAATGGACTGACTGTCACAAGTCCTGTGCCTCACTGCTGGAATGCTCCACATGCAATCTAGGGGTCCATCCAGTAAGTGAATGTTTGGTCCTATCCTTCAACATGTAAATGTCTTCACCAATATGTGCTTTGTAAACAGGAATCCCACAAATGACACCAACCTCTGCATATTTCCATAGACTGTGCCACCCGAACTGTTTGAAAAAGTGCATGTCTCGTGGGCCATTGGGACTTAGTGGAAGGAAAATCAGATTTGGAGTTTAGCTGATGACAGGACTGTTCCACTTCTGAGAGAAAACAGCTGTAAGTAGCCATCATTTTATCTGGGTGTGGTGAAGGTTGGACTTATTCATATGGGATGGAAACATGACCAAATAACAAAGTAATACTTTGACAGGGCAATGTAGAAGTCAAACATTCCTGCTGTACTGCATCAGCCATGCTGATTTTTTTCTTCAGGTGGTTGGTGTATTCCCAGTTTGGTTAACGAACACCTAACATCAGTATTTTAAGTTTCTCTCTTTCTAACTAGCCCACTGTGGAAGTTCTCCTACTTTAGAGTAACAGGAAGTTCTTAAAGGAAAGGGCATAAGAAAATATCAGTCAACCAGTAAAAGGGATAGATTGTCTCTAGTGATCATTTAATGTACTTTTTTTTTACTCTCTGTTACCCACTCACAATCAACAAAGCCCTACTCCCTATTCATTCCTCCTAGGAGTGAGGGCCAAACAGCAAGAGTGACTCCATCATCCATTCTTAGAAACTCACAGACTTTTCCACTCATGCCATCACTGTTCCTACTGCATATACCCAACAACATTATTAGTGCCTTAATGAGGGTGGCACTTACTTCCATGAGTAACATAACCCCAGAATAAACCCTTTGCCCTTGAAACAAATCTTCCCATATAGTCTACAGTCTCCAGCAGGGATTTTAACATTGGAAGCGTACCCCAGACTTATAAATTCCCTGTCAGATATTGTCTCCTTACGCCACCTCCCAACCAATCCTGCAGTACCCATGGTGCAAATTCAGCCCAAGTTGTTTAGGTCAAAGAGAGGAATTCTTCCCTCTACACTAGTATAACTGGCTGCTCAAGATCTTTTGAAAGAATATGCTGGAACAATGCGAACAGTACAGACGGAACAACTACTTCATTTATGTCTACACATCCTGCGGATTTGAGTATAATATTGCCCACCTTCAACACTAAAATTTCATAATCCACATCACATATCAAGCAAACAGAAAGACTTGTAGAGTATATACATATTTGTCATTTTTATTTATATAATGTTTTGATTGAGAGTCTACTCCTCCAGCCTCCTCTTACCTTCTGCCTCCTTCAAGTCTGTAACTTCATCTAGCACCCCCACATACTTAAATAGGGGTCTCTTTCTCCTTCTGTATGCTACTACATTTTTAAGGTTGAGGTAGATCAGAACAGTAAAGTTCACTGCTTTCCTTCATTCATGAGTCAAGATTTTTTTTCCTTTCATTCCTAATCCCTGTCTGTGTTTCATGGATGGTAGTTAGTGTGTAGTAAACATAAACATAGGCTGTTATATTTTCAAATGTTTCCATGTTCATTGTAAAAAGCGGGTGTGTGCTTCCTACCCTCTTCCACACTTTGCAAATGACAGCTCTCCTTCTGCTCAGAACTACTGATTGTTTTTTAACGTGTGTCTTGGGAAGGAAAATTAAAGCAATAGCAAGAGAGTTTCAGTTCATGGTGGGCAACGTTTTACAGGCAGTAAGCACTACAGTGTGAGATGAAAGGAATTTTCAACAGTTTATAGGTGGACTAATCAATTTTATTTCCAAAACCATTGGAAGAGTAAATTTAAAAAGGAAAAGACAGTAGAGTGAACTGCTAAACATAAAAATTATATTCTGCACACAAGAATGATAAGAGAGTAAGACTAAGAAATGTTAGGTCACTAGAAAGTATATTTTATTAAAATATTGTAGGCAGTAATTAAATGAAAGCCAACTAATTTCCTGGTATTCTTTGTGCTTTGTATATTCTGCAGTCTAATGGATGTTCAGTATGAAACTCAAAATACAGAAAACTGCTGAATTCTAGTGGTATAATGAGCGTGTTTAGTGCTACTGTGATTAAAAACCTGGTCAAAATGCACAAAACCAATGACTTATCCAGGTGGCCACAATCATCATGCACAGCAAGTGTTTTCCTTCAAGAAAGCCACTAACATCAGTGTGGACATTGATATGGAACATTTTTAAAACTAAATGTATAAATCTTGCAATATGTGGTCCTGTCCAGTGTTTTTTCCTTTTCTATTTTGCATTATATTAATGCAGTGATCACAGTGGAATGTTCAAGTTCTTTTCACAGAAAAAACAGACAGCCTTTTTAAGTTAGGCTATGTTTGTAGGACTACATAGTGTACAAGCAGGAACTGATGAGTTTCAAACCATGGCATCCAGCTTTGGAGCCTAATACCTGAAGCACTATGGAATTCTGTCCCCAGATTTGAATGCCTGCTTAACTAAAAGAAGTGCAAATAATTTTGAAAATGCCTCTTTTGCGCCCAAACCTGTTGAAGCTATTAAAAAGATGACCACAAATGTAATATTACCATTCATTCCTTCATTAATAACTATTTTATCCTCTGCAGGACTGTGGGGCAATCCACAGCCTAACCCAGAAAGCAGTGGGTGTAAGAGAGGCAATCCAAGATGGGATCTCAGTCTGTTGCATAATGTATATAATTGCTCACTCCACACATATATGTGGGGAGGTTACATGAATAACAAGTTATGTATCATAATGTTTTAGAGATATGAAGGGAAACTAGGGGACCACAGTAAAACACAAATGGACACAAGGAGGACATGCAGAATCTGCACAGAAGGCTTTGCAGCTGATAACTAAAACAATAAACTAAGAGATGTTAAGCCAATATAACATTACTTACATTTATAGAGTGTTTTAAACAGACTAGTGCGCTGTAGCAGTAATTTCTATAGTAATCATAGACAAATGCAGCATGCCATTTATGAAAACAGACACAATAGCTACAGAATGAAAGGAAAAATAAAGTAAAATAAAAATAAACCAATAAACATTATGTTATCAGACAGCGTTTGCAGTGTTTGCAAGCCAGCACTATGGTTAGAATGCACTCAATAAACAAGGGAGACTTTATTAAAGAGTACATCACATGGATTTATATTTCTGTGCTTACCAAGTGTCCCTTCCTTTCTTTCCCCTTTCTATTTCCTCTTCTTTTCACATCCATTACTTTATCAACCCCTACTTCAGTCCACATCAGAGTGTTTCCTTTAGCTATTGAAGCATATCCCCATAGGTCTGGCATGTTTTAGCCCACTAACAGTTTTGGATATCTTATGTTAAATTTCTCTGTTTTGCTCTTTTTCTCTTCCCTGATAAATTTATCCCAGTAGAAAACCAATCTGCTTACTATTCACTCTTAATGGGATGCTCCTCAAGACAAAGAATGTTTAATAGCAATAGCATCTGGAAGATATTTATCCTCCTAATCAGAGTATATCACATTGTGCACACTTCCTCAGTTGCCCTCTCACAGCTCCAAAAAATTCATCATAATTCCTAGTCATAGTTTCCTGTCATTTGTGATATACCTTTAACATTAGATATTTTATACACACCCTCTCCCAATCTGGTCTTCTATTATTGGTCCACATATAGTCCAGACTCTTAAGTGGACTGTCATTTAACATTTATGCAGTATTCCTGACTACTTCTCAAAATATCTTAGACCAGTGGATCAGCCTTATCTAACTGGTCCATTACCAATACATAATCATTGACAAACAGCCCCAAATACCCCCAGTTGCCCTCTCAGATGTCTCCAGAGCTACCTTGGCCATATATGCTCATTATTTGTGTGAGTGGTAAGAATAGATTAATGGGGCAATCAACACCCATACAGTCCCCTTCTCCACTGTTCCTTACCTAAGGCATGAAGCATTTAACATTATCCTGGTTTGTGGTGGGGTTCTAAACAGTGCTGTAATCTATTTTCCTATTCCGCATTCACCCATTCCACAGTGGGTGAAATAGGACCTCCCCACTCAAACGGTTAAATCAAAAGCTTTTTGCTATCAGAAAAGATTATCCCTATACTTTCTTTCTTCTGTTTTTCACACCTCTGCCTTTCCTTTATTAGACTCCATCTAAAGCTCCTGTATCAATGCTGAGGGCAAGCCTTAGACATAGGTGAGCTGGTGGTCACTCCCTTTTTAATTTCTCCAAATCTGTTGGATTTCTAATATCATGACTTGAATGGACCCCATTCCTAAGTTAAAGTACGATTAATGTTCACAAAATTAGTATTGTTTCACTCTTTCATGTCAGCCAAAAGTCCTCTTTGCAGCACCCGCAATGTGCCCAGTAATGACTCCTTCTACAATTCGTACGGAGTTACATGTATTGTTTGTATATCTAAATATAATTGTAGACTCTTTTTTTTATAAGACCTGTTGCTCCTACTACTATTGGAACTATCTGGGTATGTTTCTTCCACATTGCTCTCATTTCTGCTTGCAAATACTGATATTTTATGACTTTGTGTTTCTCTGTAGGCAGGACACTATAGTCACTGGGTGTGGCAATTTCAATGATCAATGCAACTTTTGTCTTCTTTTCTTGGACCACTATATCCAGTTTTCTAGCATCTATCTTTTGAACTGTTGGCAGTGGATGATCCCATGTGATGTAGACTTCATCATTTTCTATAATGCTCTGTGGTTCATGTTTCCAGTGTTTTTCAGCCACTTCAGTACCATAATGTTTGCACAATTCCCAGTGTAAGAGTCTCGTCACATTATTATGCCTTTCAGTATGCAGTCCTTCTGCCATTAGTATGTTGCAACCAGCAACGAGGTGCGCAACTGTCTCCAATTCTGTTTTACAAAACCTGCATTTGTCTGTTTCTCCCACATATTCAAAGGAGTTTGTAAACCAACATGTACGTAGCCCACTATCTTGTGCCACCAATATCAACCTTTCATCTCTTGGTTTGAATTTGCCTCTCCATAACCATTCTTGCATTTGTTCCTGATCAACATGTGTTTTCTATACTTGCAACTATATTTATGCACTTTCCACATTGCTTGCCTTCTCATCTGCTCTTTTACCTTATATTCTTATAGGTTCATAGGTTGGTACTAGGCTAGCGGCCTTAGGGCCTATACAAGCCAAGCCATAACAATTCCCTGGATATTTCTTCCCACAATATTTACTTCCCTGGACCCCTGTCTAGCAGGGTGACTGACATGATCCCCGGGGTGAATTTCCTATCTCCCATCCAATCGTCAAGGTTCCTTTTGAAGAGGGCCAAGGAAGTGCTGTGCTTGACATGTATGGGCAGTCTATTCCAGAGTATGGGGAGTCTCTGGGTCAGAAATCTATCCATCCAGCATGTTTTGTTCATTGTGATGACAAGGTTTAGATCCCTGGAGCTTGTGGCTCTGAGGGATTGGGATTTCTTTAAGTGGAGCATGTCCAACAGCTCAGGGTTTGACATGGCCTCGGATGTTAAGCAGAGATTGCCTCTTAGTAGACGATATACCACAGAGTATAGCTGGAGTTTTTTTACACGGTCAGCATAGTGCATCTGCTTTAGGCCTGTGATTCTTTTAGTGAGGCATTTCTGCAGCCTTTCCAGCTGTTGCAGATGTCTTGTGAGGTACATACCAAACAGGGCATTGTACTCTATAATGGGTCTAATGAGGGATGAGTACAGTGGGACAATGACCTCCTTTTTTCTGGATGAAAAGCCCTTAATGATGAGGTGTGCCACATAGAAGGATTTCCTGACTGTTGTGGTGATGTCGTTATCAAAGGTGAGACCACTGTCCACCTGTGTCCCTAAGTCTCTCATCACACTTTCGGTGTTTAGTGTACATGGGTACATGTTTTTTCCCAAAGGGGATAACTATACATTTCTTGGCATTAAGCTTGAGCCCATGGCTCTGGCACCAAGCATCTGTTTCTGTAAGGCCCTTTTGTAGAATATCCACATCATTTGGGGATTCAATAATGGCTCCCAGTTTGCAGTCATCTGCGAACTTTGTTAGCCGGAGTCCCTTAGTATTGGCCTGTACTTCAGAGAAGTAGATGCCAAACAAGAGCGGTCCCAGGACTGAATTCTGAGGTACTCCACTTGTCACATGTCCGGAGCTGGATTTGGAGTCTGCTACTTTTACAGTCTGGGTTCTGTCAGTAAGCCAGTTGGCAACCCATCAAGTGACGTAGGGATTTATGCCCAGTTTAGTAAGTTTGTCTATGATTCCAGAGTGGGGGATGGTGTCAAAGGCCTTGGTGAGGTCCAGATAGGCTGTGTGGACTGTCTTACCCTCATCCACAGCTCTGGAAACTGATTTGAAGTTAATCAGGTTCAGGAGACAAGATCGGCCCTTCACAAACCCAAACTGGGTGGGGCCCAGTGTTTGAAGGTTGCCAATGTCTTTGTTTTTTGACACATTCAGTTGCTTCCTGGCTTTTATCCACTTGTGGTTTGATTTCCATTCCTGCGTGATGCCGATATGCTTCTGTAAGCCTAAGCAGGGAACCTGTCTTAGATTTATTCTCCTCATGTTTCAAAACTTTCACTACATTTGGGTCTTGTGAGGACAGCAGATGTGTGGAGTCCCATGATTGCAGATCTGTACATGTAATCATTTTCAAGGAGACCCATCCCTCCTTCGGAAGGGGGGATATATAATTTTGGTATGTACTGATTTTTATAAATCATTTGGTGAGCATGAAGCATCCTTTTTGTTTTCCTGTCTAATCTATCCAGCACATTTTTGGGCCTGTCAATCACTCCAAAACTGTTTTCAGGATTAATTTAAGTCTTTTAAAGTACTCCTTACTAAGTTTTATTTGTATTTGTTCGTGTTTTATTGTTGATTCTTCACCAATTCCCAAATATTTATACACTCTCTCTTGCGCAAGTTCTTTTATATCACATTCTTGTCCCAAACTGATTTTCTTGGTGCTGCAGTTTTCCTGCTTTAGAGGTTGCTTTTACACATTTATCAAGACCAAATGACATTCTTATATCATCTGAAAAAGTTTTGACAACTTGCAGTTGTACTTTCAGTTCCTCATCTGATGAGCTATACAGTTTCAAATCATTGACAAAGAAAAGATGAGAAGTCTTTATTTATTTATTTTTATCTTACATTTGTTGACCGAGCTAGTCTAGCTGGATACATGTCCATTTTCAGTAGAGGTTCGGGGAGAAAAGCTCCAAGAAAGACATACAAAGAAATATAAAAGTCATAATAGATCAAATTAAAAAAATACAAAAGTCAAAACAGATCAAACTAAAAACTACAATTGTAATAAAAACATAACTTATATATATATATATATATATATATATATATATATATATATATATATATATATATATATATATTCAAATACAATAATCACTGTTGTTTTCTAGGAGGAAAATTATAGCCATAACCTAAGCTGTTAAGTAGACAGCTTAATGGGTTAAGGGCAAGGCAGGATAGCAGCAGTGACAGTCACCCTGGAATATCCCCCTTTGAATTTTTATCCCTGGAATAATAATTAGTCCTTTATTATGGCTTAATTGCAAAGTGGTCTTTCACTGTTTCATGGTCACTGTAATGTAGTTGATCAATGTAGGGTGTATCTTATACATTTTTAAGCACTCTTTTATCTATGAATGTGGGATACTATCAAATGCTTTTTTGTAGTCAATCCATGCCATACTTAAATTCTTCCCCTTTTTACAGTTCTCCACTATGATTTTATTTAACAGTAAATGATCCTTTTTTCCATATGACTTTCTTTTATTGCCCTTTTGTTCTATTTCCATAACTGAGTTTTCTTCTAAATGGCTATAGACTCTGTCGGCATCAATTCCAGTGTATAGTTTATACGTCGTCGAAAGGCAAGTTATTGGTCTATAATTTTTCGGGTTGCTTGCAGGTTCACCCTTAAGTAGGAGCATTGTTTTTCCTGTTGTTAGCCAGGTTGGTGTCTATTCATGGTGCACATATACATAGTTCTTACTCATGGCTAAATCTTCATGCAAAGATGTTAATACATTTAACCAGAAGTTAGGTACTGCATCTGGGCCTGTGGTTTTCCAATTTGAGACTTTTCTTAACTTTGTTCCAATCTCTCTGGCTGTTACTTCATTCCATTTCATATCCTGTACCTTTAAACGTCTTATTCTTTCTTTTACTTCTTTTACCCATTTAGCATCTTTGTTATGTTCCACAGGATCTTCATAGATACTTCTCCAAAATGTCTCTATTTCTTCTTTTTTTTGGTGATCTTTCAATTCCTTTTACCTTGTTTCCCAATTCTCTATAAAACATTTTTGGGTCATCAAAAAATTGCTTATGTTGTACTTTTTCTTTATATTTATCTGCATATCTTCTAAGTTTTTCCACCTGTGCTGAGATTTTTAGTTTATTTGTGATAGTGCGATCCTGATCTCTTCTAATACTGTGCATTGCTTTTATCACGTCTATCTTTCTAAGTATTTTCATTGATCTGTTCCCTCTTCTATATTCTTCTAACAGTGACACTTCTTGGCTTAGTTGCTTTATAGTATTCTCTATTCGATACCTCCATGACGGTATTCAATTTCTCATCTTTCTCTCCCTCACTACCCTGTGTTCTTATGGTAGAACTTTATCAGTTATTAATTTAGCTGCACAGTAATATATCATGTTTACTCGCATGGATCTCTGTGGACAGTCCTAATTATTCTGTTCATTTGTTTTATCAAACTTCTGACATTTTGGGTTTTATTGACCTCCTGCAGTCTATTTCTTTCATTGATCTTAATATGTCTATCTATCTCTATTAAGTCAAGCAACTCTTCTCTTGGCTCATTTTCTTCTAAACTGAGGGTACATTTTTTATTTCCTGTGGGCATTCTATAGAAAGTTCTGTTGCAGCTTCCTGTGACACCCTCTCTTCAATTTCATCCTGTGCTGTCCGTTGCTCTGTCATATGAGAACTCACTGGCCTATCACTCCTCAACATTAACTGTGTCAGAGTTTCCACAGTTTTCTGTTCCTTCTCTTGCCATCTGGCTTCAAGTGAATGTTTATACTAGTTTCCTGTGGAAGGCTCCAAAATATTTTCTTATGGCACCTGACCAATTGCTTCCCAATTCTACTGGTTTCCCCTTAATCTGACGTTCCATTGCTCTGTCCTTTTGTGGTGCTTTCTGAATTAGATTTTCTACACTGACTCCTTTAATTTGGAGGTACTCCGTAACCTCAGTTTCTATTTCTTTAACTCCTGCATTACTGATCTCCTTTTCTGCTTTTCATCTTTGTCTTCTTATTTTTTGTATTGTAAAGTTTTCCATATCCTGATTGCTTTGCCTGTATTTCTCTGTGAATATTTTTGGTGCTGCTCTTTTTGTATTGATTAGTTTTGTTTTCTCGTTTGCATAGATATCACACCATAATAACGCTCTTTTTCCTTCCCATGTCCATATTTCTTCTTCAGAAGTCTCCTGATCTTCCTGTTTCTCCTTACTTTGGGGAATCGTTCCTTCATGCTGTGATGTAACCAGTGTTAGACCCTCTGCATCAAATCCTTCCTACTTTACTAATCTGCTTTTCTACATTCCCTCTTTGCGATATTATTTTTTTATTGGGAAAGTTTCCATGTCTGGTTGGCTTTACCTGTATTTCTCTTTGAATATCTTTGGGACTGCCTTTTTTATGTTGATTAATTTGGCTTTCACCTTTGTACAAATATTGCACCTATGATGCTAGTTTGATATAGAGGCAGAGAGGTGCCCTTTCCTTATTTATTTATTTAGCTAATGTAATTTTATTCAAGTTTTGACACCAAGCAATCTTGAATGAGGATGATGTGTGAGCTGTGTGTTGGATATTAATTTCTGCTTTTTCCTTTTACAGATGTAGAATGTTCAATTGGGCTTTCAAATGCTTATTCTAATCTCTATAGCAAAGAGGCATCTTAAGAAAAAGAAATAAAACTATCTAGCTACTTCAGAATTTCACCATCCCTCCCCAAGTTGATGTTTGGTGGTTGGTGTACACTTGTTATTATTGTTAGGAGCTGTCTACTTAAAAAGTTGAATTGGCTTGCATCTTCCTCTCATGTCTCTGTCAGTCTTGTTTTCTAGGTGAAGGTGGCTGGGGGGTTACAAGTGATCATTGCTCACTTATAAGAAAAACATAAACAGCAAATTGTTAATTGTATACGTGTGTGTGTGTGTGTGTGTGTGTGTGTGTGTGTGTGTGTGTGTGTGTGTGTGTGTGTGTGTGTGTGTGCGTGTGTGTGTGTGTGTAAAACAGTCCAGGCTGCATTCTATGTAAAAGGAAGAGAAGAGTCTTAAGACTAAACAAAAAAGGATTTCATCATGGTCAGTATGTATTCCTTGGATTTCGTTTTACTCTTACCATGATTTTATTCTGTTAGAATAGAAGTATGTTGGTATGGGAAAGTATAATGAGATGGATCAGTTACTTCTGCTAAAGAAGTCCTGTGTATTATGGATAGGGCTGATGACTATAGTAGACAGGAATTAAATTTCATTTTGTCTTTTAAGCAGTGCCCTGTTTCTGTACTGCTTCCTTTTTATCTTTTTTTTTTAAGAGAGACTGAGTTTGTTCAAATAGGAAATAAATATCATTATGTGAAGAAAAACATATACATAAAGAATAAGTCCACTAAAAAAGAGAAAGAGAAATCTTTACTGAGAGTGAAGTAGGACCAGGATGGTGGAAAGACTGGTGTGGTGTGGTTTCCTTTGACATCTGAGGAACATTAGTATGGACAGACAATTAAAGCTCTGAGGTTCTTCCTGTAGTCAAAGATTATAGGGTGTAATTCCTTCCACCTGCACTTTTGCACAGTGCTCCCAGGTTGTTCCTTAAATGGGATATTTGTGTCCTGTGGGCTTACCCTGTTAACAAATATGTGTATAAACAACATATTTCTGTAGCTAGTTTTTGGTATACTCCTTTTCCCCCTTGAATGTGCATGTAATCCTTTCTCCTATTAAAATAACTGAGAAGCATAACAAATAAACAGCTGTAGTTGATTTTGAGATAACCAAGATGACTCCTTTATCAAAAGGACTACAAAAAAAAACAAAAAACAAAGATCAGCATGATAAAGTATATACCTTTCTAATGAAACGATATACTTGTTCTGACCTGTTACTACTTTTAATGGATGACTAAATAATGTTACTATGCATACATGTCTGATAGATAAAATTACATGAAAGAGTTATAAACATGTTACACTGCACTAAAAAACAAAGATGTATATACATCAATAGGAAACAAGTTTTTGTTATTACCCAGTATTTATGCTAATTAGGTTTGTCCCTAATTTTGTGCAGACATCCTTGATTTTCACTGTGTTTGATGTTTGTGTGTGTGTGTGTGTGTGTGTGTGTGTGTGTGTGTGTGTGTGTGTGTGTGTGTGTGTGTGTGTGCCTGTGTGTGTGTGTATGTGTGTGTGTGTGTGTGTGTGTGTGTGTGTGTGTGTGTGTGTGTGTGTGTGTGTGTGTGTGTGTGCACGTATCACAGACTCACCTTTTTGACTGCAGGCTGTGAGGTGGGTATTACAGCAATAGTGAGAGTATGTTAAGCTGCTGGTATTATGAATTGCAATGTCATTCAGAGAAGTAATCTAATTTCCATGACCACTGCATCACAATTAGACCCTTCTTCCATTCAGCTGCCTACCTTTCACTATTCCACTCTCCATTAATGACAGATACAGTAAAACAATTGCAGCAATGGTAGTTGCAAAGATATATGTAAAGCAAGAAAAATGTTGGAACTTAATGGATTAGAAATGAGGTTAACCGTCATTTATTTCCATGTTATGTGGTTTCTAGCTGTTGATCAGTTCTGTGGTTTTCTGGTTATGCTGGCTGTTCAGATGAACTTTTATTTAAGTGCTTGCTGATTCCACTGCTGCTGCCACTGGGGGTTTCCTTATCATGTAGTATTTATGTTCTGAGGTATGAGGTTCTGTAAACCACTGAATTCCTTCCACAAGAAAACATGAAGAATGTGAATGAAACAAAAAACATTTATCAATACTAAACCAAGAATAATTATAAACTACTATTGTTTGCATTGTTTCTGTCAGCCTAATAAGATGCAATTCAGCCTACATGCACGTGAGACAAGCAAGCAGTCAATTAGCACAGTAAGAAGAAGAAGACCTAAGCTGTGGTATGTGCTGTAAATACTGTGATCTATAGTATGTAATACTAGATAGGTAGGTGTTCTAATCTCCCTCCAATCCACTCGGTTTGCGTGTATGCATCCCCTGCATAACAAATGGGAACCCCACATTTCAATGGGCCTGCACTTTTACCTCTCTCCCTCACCAGGAACTGGCACATATGTCCAAACCTACACCAAAGTACTATACAAGCATTTATATAGTGCATGTGATCAGGAATACCAGACAAGACAAAATCATCCTCTTCAAGGAAGAGTAAACCTGTCTGGTGGACATCTGCAATAAATAAACTCTATAATAAAAGGAAAAAAATTGCTGTTCAGGACCAAGAAGGAGCAGGTGCTAACTGGAAACAATCACTCCTTAGCCTAAGCAAGCAAATAAAAGCACTAGTAAAATCCTCCAAAGCAAACTTCAAGTCCAAACTGGCAAAATCTACTAAAGAAAATCACAAGACTTTCTTCACATATGTCTGCAATCTCAAGGGAAGCACCCAGATCTGTTCAGAAATGGTGGTTAAGGACACCACATTCACAAGCACTGTAGATATAACCAACCTGAAAACTTCACCTATCTGTCCCGCCATCAGTAAATAAGGACATCCCCAGCACCTGCTCCCCTCCTCTTATCTCTAGGGAGCAAGTCATCACTGCCCTCTCAAAGGCAAAATGACAGCCTCCATGGGACCCAGTAACATCCCAGGCTGCATCCTATATGAACTCAGGCAGGAACTTGCAGCACCATTAGGCACCCGATTCAACCAAAGCCTGAGTACCGGCTTTGTCCCAGCCAAGAGGAGGACAGCCACTGTCATCCCTTTGCACAAAAGTGGGACGTCCAGCGATCCAGGAAATTATAAACCCATCAGCCTATCTAGCCACCTGATCTGCAAGGCCATAGAGGTCATGGAGTGGATTATCATGGACCTCATTAACAAGGACATTGGCAACCTCCAAACACTCAATCCCACACAGTTTGGTTTTGTCAAGGAAAGGTCATGCCTGTTAAATTTGGTCAACATTTTTGAGACAGTCACCAAAGCCATGGATGAAGGGAAGACAGTGCACACCATGTACCTTGACCTGGCCAAAGCCTTCAATAATATTCCCCACCTGAGTATAATAGATAAACTCTCTCAACTAGGCATCAATCCATATGTTACCAGATGGAAACTGGCTCACTCATAGAGCCCACCTAGTCAAAATAGGGGAAGCCACCTCAAGCAGTTGACCTGTAATGAGCAGTGTACCCCAGGGATCGGTCTTGGGGCCATTGTTATTTGAGATATACTTTTCTGAGATGCAGACTAAAACCAATGGGCTATGGCTGACCAAGTTTGCAGATGACTGCAAGCTGGGCACTTTCATCAAATTCTCTAGTGATGTGGACATTTTCCAAGAGGGTCTCACCCAAACAAATGACTGATGCCAGAAACATGGCCTCAGACTGAATGCCAAAAAATGCATCATCATCCTCTTTGGGGAGAGTGGTGTTCTCACAAATTATCATGTTAATAACAAGGTCCTAAGCATGCAATCAGTTGTGAAGGACTTGGGCAGCCAGGCTGACAGCTAAATTACTTTTAACCATCATATTGCCTCCATTGTATGGAAAGCTTTCTACATGGCCCATCTCTATATTTCTTCCCTTATAAGACCCATTATTGAGTACAATGCCCCATTCAGCATGTACCTCACAAAGTACATTCAGCAGCTGGAGAGGACACAGAGCTTCCTCACCAGGAGAATCCAGGGCCTCAAACATCTACCCTACACAGATAGGCTAAAGATCCTGTCCCTCTACTCAGTCTCCTACAAACTCCTCAGAGGTGACCTCTGTCTGGCATAGAAAGCAATCTCAGACCCCGCCTTGATGGGACTGCTGCATATCCACAAGTCAAGCTCCACTCAAGTAACCTGCACGTGTGACCTCAACCTGGTCTGTGACATCAATAGGACTTGTTGGTAGGACATATTTGTTTCCCAGATACTCCCCATTTTGTAGAATAGACTCCCACTCCACATCAAGCAGAGTACCTCATTAACCCATTTTAAGTGCAACCTGGATGGGTAACAGAAAATACACCCCTGAGATTCCACCTGTGTCCCTGCTGGACAGGAGCATCGGGTGCTGACTTGTCAGAACATGAGCTAAATTCTTGGCTAGGCTTACAAGGGCCTTAGGGCCAATATCTTAATAACTTCCTATGATCCTATGAAGACACTCTGAAAATGGAGTGTGCTATCACAGGAAAGTGATTTTGCAGGTGACTGAAGCTTTGCATGCACTATAGATGTGGTCTTTTCTTTCACTTTATACTTATAATTCATATGTTTGGCTTTTCATGTTCTACCTGTAGATTGCCCCATTTTCCTTTACTGTCCAGCTGTGTAACTTCTTCAACTCCTTCACCAACTCTGCCAATCCTTTCCTTCACAATCCTTCATTTCCCCTTCCATGGCTCTTTGATAGCATCCCAATGCATAAAATCTGCTTTTGGGACATGCCTTCGAATTAGTTCACAAGATCTCCCAACAATCTTATGTGAATCTTACTGCTGTGTATATACAATTCATAGCCATTCCTTCTATCTCCATGTCACATTCTAGTATCTCCCCTTATGCACTTTTAATACTTTATAAGTGCTGCCTTATAGACAGTGTCCCTCAGTTTTGTAGTTCATAACTTCCTCCACCAAATCTCTTCTAAATAAAATGTATGTAGCATATTGCTTTGATGTTCACATTCCCCTGCAAAAAGTGTATTCTTCTTCCTGCCTCCCATCATATGACTAGCCATCATTTGTCTTCTGTCTGCATTAGATCCCTCCTTACTTTAGAATGTGATTTCTTCCTTTCAAACATCATGTCATCTGCAGCGTTGCATTGACATTAAAGTCATCCTATACCACTAGCCCCATTTATCTCATTTTCCCATACTTTGAAAATGTTACAGGAAAAAAGACCCCTAGTTAGTATTTATTTGTTGCAAACACCTATCTTCCATAGCAGTCCCTCCACTGATATACCCATGATTCACTACCTCCCATCCTTGCTCTTCCTAATAAATCTTATAACCTCAGAATGATTTCTGTATAAAGACGACTACATCCCTTCCCCACTGCACTCATGCTTTTTACTCCCTTGTTCTACCTGCATATATAACCCTTCCTTCCTTCCCATCATGAACCCCTGTAATTAGATTATTACAGTCTTCTCCCAAACTCAATTTGTCAAGATTTTACAATTCATAATACAGTTATTCATGCCTCTCACATTCTACATTATGACATTATATACCCTCCCCCATTCTCCACACACCTGCATCCTTGCCTTTTTTCTGATGTCGCTTGTGTCCCTCCATCTCAATCTGGGCATTCAGTGTTGTTTTAGTCTTGAGTATCTATATTAAGTACTACAGCTGAAATACAGCCTGAGTTAAATCAGTTCCATGAAATCTCCCTGCTGGCCTACACTCTGTAGAGAGTGGTCCAGCATTATATCTTTATAGCTCAAAATCTTATCATTTATCCCCATTATTTATCCTGAAGTTTGACTGCTAATTACTAAGACAATGATAAAGTTAAAAGGTTTGCCATAGTTGGTGCTATATCATTAAGATGAACTCAGAAGTTTTACATATGGACAAGTAAGACTGCAAATATATAAATTTAAAGTATATTATTCATTTACTATTATATCCAGAAGGTCAACATAATGAGAAAAATTATAGAATTGCTACAGACAAATGCAAAAGGTTCTTTCCTACTGCTTTAAGAAAATGGCTATGTCAGACTGAGTGTTTTAAAATAGTAGAAAGACATGTCATAAAATCATGAGTAAATTTGAGATGTGTAGTCCTTTAGTAAAACTTATATTAAATGTTGGTAACAAATAAAAAAAATAACAACTGTTGACATTCTCGGCATTACATTTGGAAAGAGATCATACAGCTAGATTTATAAAAGTAATACTAATAATAATAGTAACACTGTTAAACTTTAAACCTGTGAAAACTAAAACTACTAAAAAGCATATTATTAGCGACATTGTAACTATAAATTGTGAGAAATTATGTTCTAGAATGACTGAGACTGCATTCCGATATTTATCATTCTCACTGCTACAAGTATCCTATGGGTTGTACCCTGCCAAGGACACAGCACCCAGCCAGTTCCCAAAGATCTAAGCCCCTCCCACACAGTTACTCTGGCTGCCTATAGGCTTATCTCTTTTGGAAGGAAGTATAAAAGCAGCCAAAGAGACCAAAAAATCTTCAGTACCTTCTAGCCTTCTCGTTCAGATACATCTCTGAGACTTCTCCGGTTTAGCAGTCAGCCAAGGCTTTGACCCCTTCTATATATATATATATATATATATATATATATATATATATATATATATATATATATATATTGTATTTTGAATATTTTCTAGTGTTTTTACTTTTTTTTTTTTTTTTGTGGTAAATATCAGTATGTCACTTTAAGAATACTGGCTTTTCAGGCACATCAAAAGACTTTCCTCCATTACTGTAACTGTCTCTCTAGGGATTGCTTTCTAGCATTTTGTTATCATTTAGTGCCCTAGGGCTATATTTAAGTGCATTTCTTGTTTTTATGGTGGTTTTGGATGGTCAGAAAGTATTTTCTAAGAAAATACCAGGAATAGTTGTAAATGTTTCTGCTTACACTTGGTTTACTTAGGTTTTATGCGATTTTACAGGGCAGCTAATTTATTTAATTCTGTCTATCTTTTGAGAGATATTTCTTGTGTGCTGATGATGTTAATTTGTTGTATGTTACACTGGAATGGACTGGAAGGGTTGTGTGCTGAATGCTCACTAGTGGCAACTTGCTTTCTGACAGATGTCTTCAGGTATACCTTGCAAAGAAGCAGGCTTCGTCTCCTGCTACAGCAAGGATACATACCTTGGTACTACTGTTCTTTCACCTAACATAGCAAAAAAGAAAAAAAAAAAAATTGAAACATGAGTCCATGCCTCCTGTGTGGGCTACTACTATGCATCAACTGATGGTGGGTGACTCTTCAATGGCCACGGCTGGTTCTTAAGTCCACTCACCTTTTTCCTTGAATCCCTCTGCTGTAGCCTAGCCAGCCACTATGGGCCAAGGGTCAGACATGGCTTCTGGGGAAGTTCTAGTCTCCTGCTTGGACAGGGGAGAACCATTGTATTTGGGTAAGTGAGATACTTTGAGAGGATCTTCTGGAAATGTGAGGGAGAAAGAGACTTTTTGTTCAGGAATATATGCTATCCCCTAGCCATTCACCCATTAGAAAAGAACCTAGAAAAAATTTGGAAAAAAAGTTACTCATACTGAAAATAAAGAAATGGTTCCTGTGTGTAACACTGCTATTATTACCCCAGCCAGGTGTTTATTATGATCATTGAACTCTACATGCTCTGTTCCTTCTTCTGAAACTGCTGCTCTTCTTTCTAAGGAATAGGATGAATTTTCTAATTAATCTGTTTTTGAAAGAGACAAATTTTACTCACCCTGGATTTTATATCCCAAAGCAATAATTCTGTGGATAATGAACCTGAAGTGGTACCAATGGAAGTTTTCTCCTTTTCTGTGGCTATTTCCAGACTAAGGGATGTATTTGCTTGGGAAAAGACAGATGATTCCCCCAGAGCTGGGCAGATATTATGACTAACTTGAACATAAAATTCCTATTTCTGGGCCAATTTGTTCAAAGTTGCCTGCTTTGGAGGATACATTAAACACTGCCTGTAACACTTGTAATTCTCTCGATCAGTTCCTAAAAAAGCAGAGAAGTTGCAACTGAGTTTCACATGTAAATATATATATATTTTTTTTATTCTCATCCTACAACAGACCCTGCAGCAATCACTCTTAAGGCTGAGGCAGTGAAAATGCACCTTGCTTCCCCCATCCCAGTTCCTGGGGTTAAGGAGGGGAGGTAGTTGGACAGACAGGCTAAGAGATCTTTTCATCTTCCACATTAGCATTCAGAATCCTGAATTACCAGGGCTACATGCAGAAGGTTATCTTGAAGTGTGCTAAAGGCTTGGAAGAATTTTCTTCATCTCTTCTGACCCCTGAAGGTAGGACTTGTGTGAATCAGATTGTGTCCAACATGCCTCAAGTTTCTAAACATGCCTGAAAAAGTGTTTATGATTGTGCTAATACTGGTTCCACAACCTCTGTTTCAAGTACTGTTTTGGGGAGATTTGTTCGAGTATGTAACCAAAACTTTTCAGATGACTTAAGCATTCCTCTAGACACAGAAGTTTTGTTTGGGCTGCTGCTAATGAGTTACTCAAATAATGGGATGACAGAGGTAAGTTAATGCAAGGAGTTTCTAGGATATTTCAGGTCCCCAAATCTTCCCTTCTAAAACCTCTACCCCTTTCATAGGATAAAATAAGCAGACAATTTAGCCTAATAACAAGCAGGCACTCAGGAGAAAATGGCAGGAGGGTAACAGCAAGAAACCTTCCCAGAAAAGGGAATTTCCCAGGAAAAGGGTCAAATACCAGCTGCAAGATAACTATTCCAGGGATTTGGTCACATTCCCCTTCTTCCTACCCATATTTCCTTTCCACTTTCAAATCATCCGTCCCTCAGTGCTCCAACTTGGCAACAGATAACTTCAGACGGATGGGTTTTTGAGGTGATTCAGGAAAGTTACAGCTGACAATGGATAGATTTTCCTCCTCTTTTTGTTGGAATCACCCTCACCATCCAAAAGAGAGTTGTTTCTTTAGGTGCTCCAATATATATTAGAAGCGGGTGTCATAGAACATATTCCTGCAAAGCACTTAGGAAAGGGCTTTTATTCCAGAATGGTTAATGGTTCCCAAAAAAAGTAACACTTATGGAGACCAGTTTTGGATCTCTCCTTCCTGTCTCTGTGTGAAAGTTCCAAAATTCAAGATATTGACACTCCTGTCAGTTACCCCTTCTCCCAGATCACTGTTTTATGGTAACCTTTGACCTTCAGATACTTGCCTTCACATTTCAAAAGCATACCAGTTCAGGTGATTCCTAAGATTTTGTGTATCTGGGTCACATTATCTGTTCTCTGCATTACCCTTTGGGTTATCTACTACCCCAGAAGTCTTTTCCAGAGTGCATAACTCCTATGGTGACTCACAGCACACTGCAGGGTATCCACATTTTTCCTTATTTAGATGACTTGATTATTTTTGCAGAGTCTTTGCCCGGATGCCAGGAGTCCTTAATAAAGGTTTCATCCCTCCAAACCTATCCAGGGTTTCAGATAAACATACAGATATCCTTCCTGACTCCATCATGGAGGATTGTGTTTTAGTGTGCCTTACAGACTCGCTCATGCAAAAAGACTTTTTACCTCAAGACAAATTGGAAACTTAGAAAGACTTCCTGAAGTTTTTACATCTGACTCTGGCTTAAGCCAGAAAAATTCCTCAGAATTCTAGGCCTTTTGGCTTTTGTGATCCCAATGATACAACTTGCAAGGCCGTACATGAGAAAGATTCATTCATTCCCAAAAACACACATGAACCCAACATCTTCAACCCCTAGATTTTCAAATTCTGGTGCTGGGATTTGTAAATCTAGAACTACAGTGGTGAAGAGATCAGATGGCTCTCAATCCAGGACTCCCTTTCTCTCTTCCTACCTCAAAGAAATTAGTCTTGATAGATTCCTCAGATTGTGCTTGGGTTCCATTTTTTGTGGGAGCAAAACTGCAAGGTCTTTGGGACAATTCAGACAGACAAAAGTACATAAATGTCAAAGAATGCTGACTATGATTCAAACTGTAAAACTCTTACATCATCTTTGGGAACCAGGACATCTTCAGCTGACTTCAGACAACATCATGGTAATGTGGTAGTTAAACAAGGGAATGCCAAGTCATAACAACTATGCCATCTGGCAATAATGGCTTGGGAGCTAGCTCTTCAACACTCCCTAACTATACATGACCCTTACATACTATCAGAGTAATACATAGCTGCAGACAAACTTAGTAGATCCTGGAGAAACCCTCAAGATGAAAACTAAATCCAGAGTTATTCCAAGGATTGATCTACTCACACTAGACTAGGGGAGTTTGATATAATTTGACATCAAGCAATTGCAACCGACTACCTGGATGATTCAACATGAGGATGTGCAGCAGGTATTAGATGAGACTAGAAAGTCTGCTACTAGAAAGTCATATGTTGGCAAACAGAAAAAAACGTTCTAGTTGGTGCATTAGGGAATGTGAATCCACGGTACTTAAATATTTGTGTGGTTTACTATCATTTGACCTTTTGTATGCATCTATCAAAGTGCATCAAACAGCCATTTCTGCTTGTCTGCTCATAGATTTCCCCTTTTCTTCTGTGTTTGTTGTCAAAACAGTTTATTAAATGAGTGGTACATATAAGATCCCCTTACAAGTAGATACATCCATCATATGATCTCAGTTTTGTAGTGGAGAAGCTGAATATGTCACCTTTTGAACATGCCTGTTTGGCTGAGTTGAGGTTCATTCCCTGAAAAACTGTTTTTTTTTTTATCTGCCATCTGCAAGGTGAGTAACTGAGCTACATGGTCTCATGATGTTTAAATCCTATCTCATTTTCCATAGAGATAGGGTCACTCTGCTGACTAATCCCACATTCATGCCTAAAGTTGTCTCAGAGTTCACTTTGGATCAAATCATCAATCTCCAAATTTTTTATCCAGATTTTTTATCCAGAATGTGAAAATAAGGGAGACTAGATTTGTCATGCATTGGATGTGCACAGACATCTCAGGTCTTACCATGACAGAACTTCAGGAAAGCTGACCACCTATTTATTTCCTAAAAATGGACTAAAAATAGGTCAAACCATGTCTAAACAGACTATTTCTAAATGGGTGTCCTCTGCTGTTGTGTTTTGTTACCCCCATCACTAGGGTCCATTTTATCGAGGCCTTAGCTTTTTCAATGGCATAGTGGAAAGGGATAGAATCTAGAAGCTTTCTAAATACATCTACTTGGTCCTCCATCAATACATTTTCAAAGCACCACAAATTGGATTCCTTCTCTAGGTCCAAAGTAGATTTTACAAGGACCATTCTCCAGGTGCTCCAGGACCCTTATCCTTTCTCCTCCCAGGGAGGGTAAGCTTTGGTAATCTACCCAGAACCTACTGCAGCAGTGAGAATGATGAATACAGTACATTTGTGTATGTTGCACTTGCCCAAAATGATAGATGTTTTAATTCTTCACTGCTGCAGTAGTTGACCCACCCACCATCTCCCTTGTTGTACATAGTTACTGTGGGTTACAACTTGTATTATTATGATTGTTGTCTGTTATGGTTAGTCTTTCATTGGTTAGAATAGTTGTGGTTGTTTCAAGATGAGTTCCACTTTTTTCTCTTTTGGGGCAAGGAAGTTCTGAACTTTTTTAGTCACTCTGGCTGTTTTTATACTTTTCCTCCCCTAAAAGGATTAGCCTATAGGCAGCCACACTGAACGTGTGGGAGGGAAAGCTGGCTTGTTGCTCAACATAAAAAACTAAAATTATGTAATCTACCCATACTGATTATTTGCAAACAAAAAGAGAAGAAGTGGAGCAGTGACAAATTTTATTTTTTCTGGGCTCATGACGTAAAAAAATTACCTGTTGGTATGTACTGTTATCTTTTCTAAAAATCCATTTGCGATTTACTATGTGTTCTACTTGCATTCATTCTTTTGGACTGCTTAGTCGCTGTAATTTTGCTTATCAGCTTTTTCTACCTTTTGTACATATACTTGATTTTCTCCCCAAGCCTCGTCTGAGATGGGGCAACTTATGCCCAGAAGGACAATTCTGGTAAACAAATGCAAATAAATAAATAAATAGATATATAAATAAATATATAGATATATAAATAAATATCTCTGCAGATGGTGATTGGAGCCATGAAATTAAAAGGTGCTTGTTTTTTTTTGGAAGAAAGTCTAAGAGAAAACTGGATAAGATAAGAGGTTAAAGATCAAAGTCATCACATTGTCAACAAAGGTCAACAGAATCAAAGCTGTGGTCCGCCCAGTAATAGCATACTCATATGAGAGTTAGCTTATAAATAAGACTGTATACCAGAGAAAATGTATGAAAATTCCATGGTTACTAAGAATATCATATTAGTCAGTACTTAAGGATATAAATCTAGACTGTTCACTGGAAGGCCTGAGAGTTAAAATTAAATTTCAAATACTTTTGCCACATCATGAAAAGACAAGGCACTGACCTGGGCAAGAGCAAAGACAAAAAAGAAGGATGTAGCAAAAACCAAGGTGGATAGACAACATTACAGAATCAGCAGATATACATTTGCAAGAACTTAGAGAAGCATTTCTGCAAGACAGGTCTGGAGTGTTAACGCTTCCTAGATGAAGGCTTGGTATACATGACATTCAGTGTCACAGTAATGAGCAAACAGCATACACAGACACTGCTAAAAGCACAACTACTAAAAGACATTACTCAGCTAGGAGGTCGAAGCCCTTAAGCCAACAAGGCTGAGAGGGTATTTGGTAACGTCTTAGTTATAGCTAATTTCATTGTCAGACTCACAGATGCAGCACACACCAGGCTGTGCAAAGGCAGAATTCTGTCTCTCAAGTGCCTGTATCTGCAGTCTCACTAGAGGCTTCAAGGCCCTTCAGCCTAACTATGCATATGTCATGGTCATTGTTCAAGTGAGAGTGAATGACTTGAGACATACCTGCTTGGATCATATGAAGAGTGACATGGCAGAGCTCTTAAAATATGCATCTAAAATTAGTGTAAAACTGGTATTGAGCAGTATCCTACCTTTGCCAAGAGTGATGCTATAATACAAACAAAAGATAACTGACTTCAATTATTGTCTTAGCTATTTGTGTCATTCTAAGGGGATCCAGTATATATCAGCATGGGTGAATAGGAGGAGACAATTGACAACTGTGGCTGCTTTGCTAGGGATGATCTGAACTTCTTTCCTCCTTTCTTCCTTATATTGGCCAGGACCTTTTCATCCCTCATAGTGCCATTTTAATGCAAAGTTAGTCTCCTCAACTTACCAACATAGCGAATCAAAACAATATAAAGGCAGCACTTCTCAATGCCAAAATCCTAAACAAGAAGTTGCACTCTTTACAGCCATGCTTAACTCTCAAAAATGTAGATATCTCTGTAGTTACTGAAACATGGTTTCAGAATAACAATAGCACCCCCACAGTGCAGGGTTTCAGTGCCTACCACTCTTTCATATCTATTGGAAATTACGGTGTTATTGGAGGGGGTGTGATTGTATACCTAAGAATCCACGTCACCTCCGGACTCTTAGTCCAGGACAATGGCCTTGAACTTCTCCATATCATACCCAACTGCAGTACCCCCTTCAGTTCAACTGCAGGCCATGAGGCATTTCTACACAAAGTCAAATCCCTATTGAGCCTAACATTATTCTCTTGGGTGACATTAAAAATCCTGCCATTAACTCCAAAACCTACACTATTTCAAACAAATACACACAAAGCTTACTGGACTTCATTAATGCTAGTTGCCTTTACCAAGTGATTTTAGTCAATGGGGGGGGGGGTTCAAAAAATATTGGAGCTGGTTTTCACCATCATTGCCACCTTATGCTCAACATCTACAGTTATCATGTTACTGATCAGTTCTGATCACCATTCAGTAACACTCACTATCAGAGTAAAACTTGATTTATCACTGAACCTTTCTGTCATTAGAATGTGCTCCAAGGCAAACTTAATCCATCTTACAGATAATCTGATGAAATTTTAGCACCCTACTCACCTTGATGACTCTATGTAATATCCTGCCACATTTGTGGGTAATTCCTAATGCCCATTTCACAGCATGCATCGAGACATCTGTCCCCATAAGACGTAAATGCAATGCCAATTTTTGGAATAAATCCCACTGTGAAACCTTAGTAAAACCAAGTTTTACAGTAAGAAGAAACTCATAGCCCATAAAAACAAACTTAATGAGATGAACTCAAAATGGTCAACAAAAAACTCAGGAACAAAATCAAATCCTTCAAAAGTAAATATAAACTGAGAACTGCTACATCTCAAAATTCCTTAAGACTGTATTTTTTGTCAGTTTAACATCCAAATAAGAGATTTCATTGGGATCAATATTATGGGTGAACCTTAAAAAGGCTGTTGAATAATTCATGTGAGTTATAAATTCATTAATCATCTCACTTGGTCCATCCTAAAATATAAAAATATCATCCAAAAATCTCACATGCATTTTACAATGTTGATAATAAACTGAATTAATAACAAACTTTTTCTCCCATTGTAGCATCACCAAATTAGAATACAAACCACCACATGGAGAACCCATAGCAACACCAACTGCTTGGATAAAGAATTCACCATTAAAAAATATACAGTTATTTTTCCACACAAGTTCAAATAGTTGTTCGTATACATTAATTTTTGGTTGTGATACTCCTTTTTCCAGTAAATGGTCACATGCCCATTCAATACCAGTATCATGGGGTACTGAAGTGTACAAATACTTCACATCAATGGTGATGAATACACCTGTCTCACTGTATTCTAAATTATTAACCCTTTCTAAAAAAAATCCCATGAATCCTTACAAATAATAGTTTCTTCACTAACAAAACATTTCAAATTAATATCCAAGTATTTTGCTATGGGATAAGTGATAGAACCACACCCATTCACTATAGGGCACATAGGTGGATCAACCATATTCTTGTGTAGTTTTGGTAATCCAAATATACAAGGAATTTTTGGATGATGCACTGTCAGGTAATTGTACTCATCTATAGAAATTGAGCCTTCAATAAAGAGGTCCATTAATTCATGTTTTACTTTGTTATAAATGCCATTTAACTCATTAATAGAGATTTTCCTATATGCATCACTCAAAAGAATATTATTCATCCTTGTGTTATAATCATCTAGGTCCATAATGACAATTCCACCACCTTTATCTGGTTTTATAATCCCCACATCTCTATTAGCTCTAAGTTTGTTTAGACCATCCATCTCACTTTTACTTAAGTTAGGTGAGTGTGCATTTCTGTGCATATTTCTAACATCTGTTTCGCACATTTTATCAAACATCGCTAATGCAGGGTGCAGGGGTGGGTTGAACGTTCACCCATAATATCGATCCCAATGAAATCTCTTATTTGGATGTTAAACTGACAAACTATACAGTCTTAAGGAATTTTGAGTCATATATTTATAGGAAGGAAACGTATGCAAACAGTTTTTTACATTTTGACAGTAGCCATCCCTTCAAGCAAAAAAGAGCAGTTGTTAAGGGGCAGTTTGTTAGAGCTGCTCGGATGGTGTCTAGTTTTGACTCTTTCTTGGATGAATGTGAACTGTTGAAAGATATGTTTCTTAAAAGAGAATATCCATTGGACTTAACAACTTAATGTTGGAAGTAGTTAATAAGAGAGAGAGAGGGTTTTATCATGCTATACTGAATTTGGAGATGGAGTACTCTGGCAATGAAGGGAACAGGCATATGGTTTTAAATCTGAATGTTAGTTCTGTTAATACGGACAGCAATGTTAATGTGAATGTTATGACACCTGTTGAACAAGTGCAAGCAAACAGAAAGTTTCGTTCAGCTTTTACTACTTCTTATAATCTTGATAGTAAAGACACTTTTAGGATTTTGGATAAAAATTGGATAATTTTGACCTCAAGTAATGACATTAGACAATGCATAAGTGAGAAGCCTATTGTGGTATATAGAAAGGGACAAACCTTAAGAACATCTTTGAAAGGAGTTACCAGATTCAGAATGGGGGCCATATGAAGAAGTGTGGGACATGCAATTATTGCCAATAAATTAAGGAAGGGTCAAAATTTAACATAAATGGTATAAAGGTCTCTTTACAAAAAAAGTGCAGCTGTTACACTGAGAAGGTGGTTTATTGTGCTTTCTTTTCCAAATGTGCTTGTTTTTATATTGGAAAGACAGAAAGGAAACTTAAAAAACATATTTATGAGCATTTGAGGTATATCAGACTGCAAAAAGAAACCAATGCCCTTGCAAAACATTGTATGGAATGGCCCGGACATGACTTTAAATTCATTGTTATTGAAGTTATTGAACTAGACCCAAGAGGTGGACCTTGGACTTTATATTTGGAGAAAAGTGAGGCCTTATGGCAGTTGAGAACAAATGCAACTCAATGGCCAGGCTTAAATGAATCTGTTGCAATTACTTGCTTTCTAAGATTAAAAGCTTTAGACAGATGATGCTTTTAAAGAAATGTTCTTGTAATTCTTAATAGTTGAAACATATGCATTATTTTTATGTCTTATATGTATACATTGGTGAATTTTATACTGTATCTATTATTTATTTATACATGTATTTCTTCATTTATACTATAATATATTGGGGTTATTTGAGGTGTACAACATATAGGAAATGTTGAGTTTTTATTAGATTTTTTTAATAATGTATTTTTAATTATGTATTTATATGTATTTTAGTGGGTAATATTTAGGATAATGAATGTTTTATGTGTGGTTATTTGACATTATTAGATGTAAATTGTAGGAATAGTCATTGCTCATGAATTATTAATGAACCCTGGATGTTGATTGGTTCAGTAATTAACTTTGCATTATAAATTTACTAGCAGTTGGGGCATGCTCTGTCTTGATAAAGTCTCCAAATGGTTGGAGACGAAAGCGCTTGATTTACTGGATGTATCTGATTTATTTTTATTTGTTAAATTAAAGTTCTCTTTTTTTAAGCACTTCTTAGTTGCTTATTCAAAATTTTTTATCTTTCTTCATCTCGTTGCAACTGAGGCCGTTTTTTTTTTTTGGACTATACTTTGCAATGTGGTTTTGATGCTTTAGAAGCATCCTGCAGGGCTGCTGTCACTGGGTCTATACTTAGAAGGCATGCTTGGCTTAAGGAGCAAAACTTGCCAGATCATGTTAAAGCTAAATTACTAGATGCTCCCTTAAACCAAGACCACCTTTTTGGCAACAAAGCAGAAGTCCTCAAAAGGATGGAGAAAAAAGATAAATCTATGCAAACTGTTAAATATTTCCTACATGTACAGCCTCCCAGATTCAGGAGGCATTGGCCTTCAAAGAACTGGTCCTTTCTAGTCCCTTCCAGGCCTTCTCAGTTCAAACCCAGGAATAGCAGACCACCTAGGCTACAGTCACAGACTACGCACAGATCTAAGCAGTGGGGTGCTCCCACTTCCAAAGCAGGGAGTAGTAAGCCACCCCCCTATGGAAAATGGCACAATGACTTAACCTTAAACCTTTCAAGCCATGCTCAACTACCTGCTTCCTTAGGAGGAAAGCTCGCCCTGCATGCAAAAAACTGGGAACTCATTACCCAGGAGAAATGGGTTTTGAACATAGTTTCCCAAGGATACAGATTCCACTTCCACACACTACCAACCCCAAATGGTCGGCCAGACCTACCCCCAAATCAGTGGGCAGAGGCCCAACAGCAGGTTCTCTCTATTCTCAGTATCAGGGCTATTCAACCTGTCCCAGCAGAACAAAGGGGACAAGGTTTTTATTCAAGACTTTTGCTGGTACCCAGAAAAGACAACTCCTGTTGTCCTATCCTGGAACTCTATTCGCAACACCTTTCTGGTGGTTCCAAAATGCAAAATGCTAACTCTTCAACATCTTCTTCCTATGCTAGCCAAGGATGCCTGGCTGGCAACCCTAAACTTAAAGGAAGCTTACCTGCACATCCCAATAAGAGGATCCTGCAGACAATACCTATGTTTCAGGGCGGGCTCCATGCACTTTCAGTTCTCTACACTTCCCTTTGGCTTATCTGCTGTGCCCAGGGTGTTCACAAAGTGTCTAGCTCCAGCCATTGCATTTTTCAGGCAGAGAAATATTCACATTTACCCATACTTGGACGATTGTCTGATTCAGGCAGAAAGCCAGGACTTGCTATTACAACACCTGGCATTCATAAAGAAACTTCTAACCCCACTGGGGTACACCATCAATGAAAATAAATCTCACCTAGTACCCTGACAACAGATTGTATTCCTGGGAGCAAGCTTGAACACAACTTCCCAGATAGCATTCCTCACTCTAGAGAAACAATTTTATTTGACAACCTACTTCAAATTATTGGCCACAAAACCCCCAGCTATCTGCAAGGAAAATACTGCAAGCTCTGGGGTTCATGACCTCTTGTATTCAACCAATTCCATATGCAAGACTGCATATGGGGAAACTCTAATGGTATCTAAAAAGCCTATGGTGTCAACATTCTCAGGACCTGGAAACAATGATTTCTATCATTCCTTGTATAAAGACAGAGTTCCTCTGGTGGGCAGAGGCCTGCTACCACAACAAGGGACTCCCTTTCACTCTACCCCCTGCCGCCCAAACCCTAACAACAAACACATCAAACTATACATGAGGGGCTCATATGGCAGGGCAGTGCATTCAGGGCAATTGGAACCCGAGACAGATGCACCTGCATATCAGTCAAAAAGAAATGTTAGCTGTACAGAATGCTCTGACAGCCTTCAAAGACAGTATTCTTCCAGGACAACTATTAGAAAAGACAGACAACACCACAGTTATGTGGTACATTAACAAGCAGGGGAAACCCACTCGTACCCTCTCTGCAGACTAGCCATGGCTCTGTGGGACACAGCCTTGAGCTAACAAGTACACCTACAAGCACAATTTCTGCCAGGCAAACTAAATTCACTGGCAGATGACTTAAGCAGAAATCTCATGGACCCACACAAATGGAAACTAGAACTCAAAATATTCAACCTCTTGAGGAACAAATGGGGGACTCCAGAGGTAGACCTGTTTGCTTCCCCTCAGAACTACCAATTGAACAAATTCTGCACAAAAACTCCCCACAGTCAAGCTTGGAAAGTGAATGCTCTGTCCTTTACCTGGGAAAGCTTCTCGGTGTATGCCTTGCCCCTCCTCTCAAAGATTCTACTAAAGATCAAACAGGACAAGCCACGGACAATACTGATTGCACCAGACTGGCCACTCCAGCACTGGTACCCCCTCTTGCGCACTATGATACCGCTACAACCATGGCACCTGCCTCAGACTCCTTCCCTGCTATCCCAGCAGGCTGGCCAGATTCTGCACCCTCAGCTTCAAACCCTGAACCTTGCAGCCTGGCTAATTCCTTGAGCTCTCCTCTAGCATCCCTCAGTAAGCAGATACTGGATGTCATTCGGGAGGCAAGGAGGCCTAGTACTAGAAAATCCTATGCTGAAAAGTGGAAAAAATACTGTTCCTGGAGCCAGGCTCGGGATGGGCACAACGGTGCCCAGCTTACCTCATATTCTACAGTACTTAACAGAAATGCTCCACAAGGGCCTATCCTTCTCATCAATTAAAATTCATGCCTCTGCCATTTCAGCACATTATAATACTAAGCCACCCTGCTTCTCTCACCCCTTGCTAAAGCAATTCCTTAGAGTAGCCAAACATTTAAGACCCCCCCCCCCGCAGGAGAGCTCCCACTCCAGCCTAGGACCTTAACTTTATATTGGAAAAGCAAACTCTTTCCCCCTTTGAGCCAGCTGCTACAGCAGAGTTGAAATTCCTTTCTTGAAAAACAGCCTTCCTTCTAGCCATCACTTCAGCAAGCAGAGTGTCTGAATTACAGGCCCTCATGGCAGTGGAACCCTTCATTATCTTCCATATGGACAGAGTTTCCCTCAGGACTAATCCTTCCTTTATGCCCAAGATGGTGTCTACTGTGGCCCTAAATCAGTCCATTCCTTTGCTTACTTTTTTCCCTAATCCACAAAACAAAGGGGAATTAATACTGCACTCTCTGGACGTGCACAGACAACTTAGATTCTATTTGGACAGGACTAAGCTTATCAGAAAATCTGAACAGCTGCTAGTTAGCTTTGCTGCAGGGGCAGAGGGGAAGGCCATTTCAAAGCAAACCATTTCCAAATGGATAGCCCATTGCATTCATTTCTGCTACAAGCACCATGGAAAACCTACCCCACAGGGGATAGCATCACATTCCACCAGGGCTACATCTACCTCTGCGGCTTTTCTCAGAGAAGTCTTTACCAGGGACATCCTAGAAGCTGCTACCTGGAGTTCTGTACATACATTCACCAAGCATTACTACATGCCTATCTTTTCTAAATCCAGAGCTGGCTTTGCCACTGCAGTCTTGCAGGGCTTAATAGCTGGCCCTAATGCTCTTTAACTTCCTCCTCCCTTCATTAGCTTTGAGAATCAACCCAAATGTGATGACTGCAACAGTGAAACACGAAGAACATAGTACAGTTGTGTACACTTACCATAAATGTGGATGTTCGAGTATATTCACTGTTGCAGTCCTGCTTACCCTCCCTCCAGCCCCCAACTTCCCTTGGCTCTACATTTCCTTCTTGTTGGTATATTTATTTTTTCTTGTGTATTTGCTTTTTGATGGGGGTTTACCATACCATTTAATTGCTTCCTATTGTGGGGGCACCTGACATCTAGGGCAAGAAAAACTGATGTAATGGCGTCAGCTGCATGTTTTCTACCCCTGACGACCTGACGTCAAGGAAGAAGTGACAGCATCTGATGCAGAAATCCAAAGACTCTGGTATTCAGGCCGGCTGAGGGGCTACCTGCACGTAGATAACCCAAATGTGATGACCTGCAACAGCAAATACACTCAAAAATCTACATTTATGGTAAGTGTACACAACTGTACTTTACCTGCTGGATAGCAAACTGGCTCTCAGTCTATTAGTGTGAAAAGTACTTTCTCTTTGAAAAAAAATAGTTACCAATGGTGCCCTCCAGGGATTGGTCCTTGGACCACTTCTCTTTGGTACTTATTTCTCTATTGCCAAGGCTGCCATCAACAAGGGCCTGACTATATCATTAGTTTTTTTGCCAAACTGTTAATTTAACAGTTTGGCAATTATATGACTTTTACGAATTCAGAAGCAAAATAATTTTTTTATGTATGGGTGCAAAACGACCTTTGTTTTTTATACAAAAACCAAAGGTCATTTTGCTCTTTTAGAGATGACTTTTAAGTGACTAGCAAAGGTGAAAAGAAGGGAAATCTTACAAGAAAGGGTATATTCTAAAGAAATGTATTTATTTTAATTTTACAATTTGATAACCAGGTAGGTGAGCTGGTCTACTGACCCTTTTCAATAATGTCCCAGGTACACAGCACAGTTGTAGTTACCAAAAAAAATCTTGACTTAGTCCATCAGTTTAATCATTGTATGAAGGATTATACATTGCATAATATAGAGGAAAATGTACAAGTGGTGAATCCTAAACATTAGTTTACTGACAATGCTGACAAATAATCAGATTAGTAACTTTTCATTTACAATATGCAAATATACAGTCAAAACGGCAGAAGAAACTGAAATGAAAAATCACTTTAGCGTATAAAGTATTTAATATCCACTTTCGTTAAAACCAACTTCATCAGAAATACAATAAAAATGAACACATAAAGTATTTAAATACCATAATCAATTTAAAAAACGTTCAGCTGATTGAACAAATAATTAACATATAACAGGAAATAACCATATATGGGAGTACTGCAGAAACATTTAAAAACACCATTGTAAAAACACTGTTATAATAGTAGTTCTAACAAACTATTTCTGTCTATTGATTTAGACAGAATTAATTTACGATGTTTTAAAAAACATTTTAAATTGACAGATTCATTCAGCCCTGGTGGGTGGTCTGAATGTAGTCTGATCTGCCATAAAGATTCACGTTGCTCTATAAAGTTCCTGAAGTCCCCAGCTCTTCCATCATATTTACACTTTTCTAAAACAGTAAACATGAATTTTTTAAAAAAAGTGCAAGATGTAGAATGTTTGTATAAGGCATTGTTGAGATTTTTTATCTTAATTGCATATAAATGCTCCTTGATCCGTTTGCCCAAGCTCCTAGTGGTCATGCCAACATAGAAAGCTGGGCATACGAATATATACAAGCCCACTGCTGGAACAATTTAAAAACAAGGCACCTGCAAAATTCTTTCAGAGGTGACAACATTAATACAGGGACCTTCTGAAATAAAACGGCAGACTGTACAATTATTACATTTAAACATGCCCTTTTTTCTACTAATAATAGAAGTGGTGTTTTGAATGTTTGTTTTCTCCAAAATCATTTTAAGTGTGTTATTTTTACGAAACACAATATAGGTTTTGGGGCCAACGGCTTTAATGATGTCTTGGTTACCTTGAAGGACTTTCCAGTTCTCTTCTAAAATCTTCCTAATCAAGATTTTAGAAGAGAACTGGAAAGTCCTTCAAGGTAACCAAGACATCATTAAAGCCGTTGGCCCCAAACCGAATTTTGTGTTTCGTAAAAATAACACACTTAAAATGATTTTGGAGAAAACAAACATTCAAAACACCACTTCTATTATTAGTAGAAAAAAGGGCATGTTTAAATGTAATAATTGTACAGTCTGCCGTTTTATTTCAGAAGGTCCCTGTATTAATGTTGTCACCTCTGAAAGAATTTTGGAGGTGCCTTGTTTTTTAAATTGTTCCAGCAGTGGGCTTGTATATATTGCGTTATGCTCCGTATGCCCAGCTTTCTATGTTGGCATGACCACTAGGAGGTTGGGCAAACGGATCAAGGAGCATTTATATGCAATTAAGATAAAAAATCTCAACAATGCCTTATACAAACATTCTACATCTTGCACTTTTTTTAAAAAAATCATGTTTACTGTTTTAGAAAAGTGTAAATATGATGGAAGAGCTGGGGACTTCAGGAACTTTATAGAGCAACGTGAATCTTTATGGCAGATCAGACTACATTCAGACCACCCACCAGGGCTGAATGAATCTGTCAATTTAAAATGTTTTTTAAAACATCGTAAATTAATTCTGTCTAAATCAATAGTCAGAAATAGTTTGTTAGAACTACTATTATAACAGTGTTTTTACAATGGTGTTTTTAAATGTTTCTGCAGTACTCCCATATATGGTTATTTCCTGTTATATGTTAATTATTTGTTCAATCAGCTGAACGTTTTTTAAATTGATTATGGTATTTAAATACTTTATGTGTTCATTTTTATTGTATTTCTGATGAAGTTGGTTTTAACGAAAGCGGATATTAAATACTTTATACGCTAAAGTGATTTTTCATTTCAGTTTCTTCTGCCGTTTTGACTGTGTGTTTTTTAATATGCAAATATAGTAGTAGGTATAAGAATCTTACTATAGTAGTTAATAAAGATTGTGTTGCAGTGATTTGCTAATGTCAAGAAAGCAGGTGCATTTAGATACATTCTGTACATATTGCATAAGATTTTTTTGAATGTATCTGATGTTTTGTAGTTTTTTATTCTTTTTTTTCGTATGTAGGAAGTTGTTTCTATGTGGCAGATATTATTCTAGATAAAGCTTTTTCCTCCAACTGCAAGTTTAAATCTTGACCACACAAGTGTGAGTGTGTACTCCTGACTATTCCTAAGAGAGCAGTTTGGTCCTATATTTGAAGTTTTCTTTTAATGGATGGGCAGTAGGCAAGACTTAGAATTTTATATATAAATTAGGAAATATTGAAAATTTACCACGTAAGATGAATTCTGAGCTTTCTGTCAAGCTAAAAAAGAAATGAAGAATTCTAAGCAGCAGGTCGGTGCTAATGGAGGCAAATATAATAACAGGAAATATTCTACCAGGGTAGTTAAAGAGAGGAAAAACAGTGCCTGGTCAGAGTTCAAAATCCATTTATGTCAGTACAACGAAAAAAAACTAAAATAAGGGAAGAATCTAGGCAACAGATATTTATAACTGAGGAAAATGGTTAAATTAACAATAAAATGGGTTTTTATGGTAGTTTTTACAGAGGGAAAGCAGCCCAGTGAAAAAAAAGACAATAAGAGAGCAGAGAGAGAGAAAGGGAGGGAGCTTAACACAGAAGAGATAAGAAAAAGGAGAAAGTAGAGTACACTAAGAGAACAAAATAACCTAGAACAGACCCCTAATGGTATTCCTGGTGAACCAAAAGGAAAGGAAGACATAGTATGCATTATGTTCATAAAGTAAGTGAGAAAGTAAAGTTAAATAAGGTAGATATATTATGTGACACTAAAGAATACGGGTAACAGTTCCCTTTTCTAAGAGAAGAGTTAGACCCTGAGACCCCCCAGTGCCTATATTGGAGGGGAGAAAGCAATTATTTCTTACACAACAGGATGGCAACAAACCTGAGTTAGCTGACCATCAGGTAAGCTTAATAAAATTTTATGAAGTCAATCAGAAGATGACACTTCGAGCAGAGCAAAGGAGTAAATAGCTGAAGTTGTAGTGAAAGAAGTTGAACAAAAAGTTTCTACTTTTTACCCGTATGTTACTTTGTAAAGTGAGTTAGTGCACAAAGTTAGCCCATAGTAAGAGATCACAACAAAGTTATAAATAAGCTTACCTGTTTTGGCCAAACATAGAAAAGACATGTAGTTTATATAATCCAGGAAGTATATTCTTCAGAGCAGCAAGTCAGAATCAGAATGACAGAGTGGAGGATAAGACGACTGAGAAAATGAGTGACAGCCCTAAAAATTCTAAGTAACAAGGAATATAGTATGAAAACTATAGACATCCACACGCTACCTATGACACCTCAATTCATTCAAGCAGTGCAGTGGTGCAGTGCTTGCATTGTCGCCTCACAGCAAGAGTTCCTCTGATTCGATTCTTGGCTGGGGTGCCTTCTGTGTGAGGTCTGCATGTCCTCCCTGTGCTTGAGTGGGTTATCTCCAGGTGCTCTGGTTTCCTCCCATGTTACAAAGATATGTGTCTGGAGTATTTCTCCCTGGGCCTCTTTTGAAAATTGGCTTCATTCCAAGTCAGACTTTCCAGATCAACAAATGTTAAATAAATAAAATTACAACAGGTTGACATGAAAGCTACAGAAATGTTTTGGCAGTGTGGATGCCGCAATTCCACAGGATTGCATAGCATCTCTGGGGTCAAACACAGGCATGCCAAGGATAAAGGCTTTGCCAACTGGATCAAAGCTGAAACTTTTGATGGACATCAGGAAACATGTTTTAAGGTGTGTAAATAAAACTCCAAATGATAGTGCAATGAGAGTAATAAGAAGTACCCTGCGATTCAGCAAGCTCTGCATGGTGAGCAGGAATAGTGCAAGAGCTGCTGGAGGCAATATGGCCGCAGAGAGATCCAGGACCCAGCTCCCGGGACGTGTACGAGCGCTCCTGCACTATTCCTGCACGGACACAGCTCCTGTATGCTAATTACCCCATTTGCAGGTGAAACCCATGCAAATGAGGTGAATTAGCAATCCAGGAAGCTGGCAGCTGTCTGTGCAGGAGTAGTGTAACCTGCAGAAATGCATATGGCTAGTAACCAAGTACATTTCTGCAAACTACAAAACGGAGCCATGATAGCTCCAAATAAAGGGTGTATATAATGTGGAAAGCATGCCAATGGCCAAATATATGGCCATTGGCATGGAAAATAATTTCAAAATAACAAAAAATTACTTTTTTTTTTTTTTGGCCGATTTCGGATGTTTAAGCATAGGGCAGAGGCACGCAAACGGGATCGGCCTGAAAATAAAACTAAAACCTAGAAAAAAGCTTTTTAGGTAAAATCACAGTTTTTCCATTATAGTCAATAGCAGGCAAAAGACAACAAGGCCACTGAATAGTGGTTGCTAAGGGGGAAGGCTCAGTGTCAGACATGTAACTAGGCATTTGCAGTCAATTCTATGCAAATGAGGGGAATAATACTGAATCACAGATTTCCCCTTATGGCTAGCCTGTACCCAATCGTGTAGGTGCAGGAAAGCCATGGTGCAAGCCTAAGAGTTAGCTGACATCATAGAGGGGTGTTTCAGGCATACTGTAAGCTTATTGGAGCTCTGTGGCTCGGGTTTGCTCTTAGCTTAGCAGAGCTAAGGAATGGGGTGTGTCTGAAGCTACCTAGCAGTCTTTACATTGCCTAAATGGGTGTGCACGCTCCACACCGGGTTTTAAACAAATAAAAAAAAATTAAACCAGGAAATAGAAGCTCTGTTCACATCTGAGCACTGGGTTTGCGCGGCGCACCTCAGGGCTTAAACAGGAAGGCAATGGGAAGGGAAAACAGCAGTAGGATGGTAATAAAGGAGACCTAGCATAGCTGGCAGGTGAAATATATCAGAATCAGCCAATTACACAGGCAGCAGCCCAGCACACTACTATAAACTATGCAAACCCCTTTCCCTCTGTTTTTTTCCCACAAACTCTACACCACCGGTGTACACAAACCGGAAAATTTTACCTAATAAAAGCAACAAAATGATAGGGGCTGCTTTCGCTGTCATAAATCAATACGTGGAAGAGGCTGAGGGTGGTGAGGATGAGAATGCTGATGACCAACCCACAGTGAGGAGAAGGAGAAGAGTGTACAGACCCAGGGTAACCTACCAGGGGCTACATGAGCTTGAGATGGTGGAGTGCCATAGGGTGGACATGGACCTCCTACAACAAATTGTTGAGCTGTGCCGGCCATGCCTCACACACAGAAACAAACAGAGGGGAACCCATCCCAGTGGATACCAAGGTATTTTTAGGCTTAAGAATACTAACCTCAGGTACCTTCCAAAGGCCAACTGGGGATATCATGGGGATCTCACAGGCATCAGCATCCAGGGTACTCCACCAGTTCCTGGATGCCATGTTAGCACATGCCGGTGAGCACATATATTTCCTCAACACCTGTGAGGCGTTGACCAGCAATATGCATCTCTTCCACCAAATAGCAGAATACCCTGAGGTAGTGGGTGCTATAGAATGCATGCACATACACATCAAATCACCACTTGTTGAGTGGGGTTGAGTCTACATAAACTACAAGGGCTTCCCCTCCATCAACTGCTAGGTCGTGTGCGATGCCCAGGGCATTATAACGAATGTGTGTGCTGGCAGCCCTGGAAGCTAACATGACTCCCACATCTGGCATATGACACAGCTGTACCAGTGATTTGCCAGTGGGGACATCCCATATGGCCACATAGTGGAGGATGCTGGTTATGCACTGGAGCCGTGGCCGATGCCACCCATCAGAAATGCACACACACCCGAACAAAAACTCCATAATGAGGCACATGCACAGACCAGAATCATAATAGAGCATGTGTTTGGAATGCTGAAGTCACAGTTTCGGTGCCTGGACATATCTGGCTGAGCTTTCAGTACTCACCAGCTATATGTACCCAAATTGTCATTGTATGTGCCATGCTACACAATATGATCCTGCGGAAACAGCTGCAGCAGGAACAGCATGGGGCAGGGCCACACAGCCCCCCATCATTGCAAAGGCCAGCACAGGCAAAGAGTGACTTTGAGGAGGAACAACCTGAGCCTGCCCCAGTAGGCAGAAGGAGGTGTGTCCAGTATGTCCAGACCTTGGCAAAGAGGCAACACATAGCACATACACTGACACAGTAGAAACCCAGGGAATGACACCTCACTCTGACTCACACATACAGTAAAAGGGATGCCAAACATTACACTACCCATGCTTAACCATGTATAGGGAGTGTACTACTATGTGCATCTGACATAGTCAGCCCTTCAGCACCATCCTCGATGCTGGCACAGCCACAAGGTAAGTCACTCTCATTATCAGTTGCTAAATGGAGTAGTATGTTCTACTACCTGTATCTATGGCATGGATGTGAGCATGTTAGGGAATCGGGTAGCTGAATGGGATGGCAACAGATAGTTGACACCTAAATCGGCAGCATGAAATCTTTAACACATACTGGTGTCAACATGGTAAGCAGTATTAAACAAGGTGACAAAAACCACTGCAGGACATGTGGTGGGCCAAATGTGTGTCCATAGGACACACACATGCATGTCAATGAGGCTTACATACCCAACAACAGTCTCAGCCAACAGGACAGGTGTAGACAAACACAAAGAAAGGCTGCAACAAGGCCTCTGCTTGATGGCTATGGAGAACAGCCCCCCTGCAGACCTACACAGACAGACTACAAAAGGTCAGGCAGTGCAATGTTAGTTCTGAAGGGTAAAAAGTCAGAAACTGAAATGTAGGTCAATAAAACCTAAGGACTGTAATACACTGATATGCCTCTAGTCTGCATGATAGGTCAGAATACAGAATGAAATGGAGTACCTGAAATACCAGTACAGTCATGGCAAATGTTTACAGTTGTCAGGTATTCCTCCCCCCCACAATCCTATGTAGAAATGTAGTAACATGTACGAGTAGGTATAATAATAGTGGAGCACAGATTACCTGAGCTGACCAAAGTAGCAGGATAGATTGTAGCACATGTACAATATGCAGGGCTCTGTGTGTTAGGTTGTTGTGTGTTGGATATTGTGGGAAAGTGGTCAGCATGTAGGCATGGAGGGTTGCGTCCTGGTGGCCAATGGCCAGTACTGTTGATGACAGGGCCAAGTTCTCACAACTACAGTGCCAAACACAATGCATCCAAGCAAGACACAATCCAGCAGTAATCCATACTAATTGTTCGGAGGTAATATCTGTCACCATCTAAAACATGGACATGTCATGAATGTGGGCCCAGTCATACAAACAGTACACAGGTGGAAGTACCCTAGACAGAGAGTATATAAAATGTTACTGTTGAATGGACACACCTTTGGAATTGTACATACAGGTTAGCAGTACATTAGTTGGCTGTGTAGTATGGAATACGCATGTAGTCTGGCCAAACACTGGCAGACCACAAAAGGCACAGTTATGAAGTACTGAGAAACTGCTGATGTCCCTGCACACGCCAGCATAAGTGGAATGCCCCACATATATCTGTGAGTCAGCTGCAAGTAGCTTCCATAGCACAAATGCACCCAGCTCACCCCACCATCAGCCACAGGTATCTCACAGGTCTTATTCCTGCTGTTGGGAATGAGTACAATATGACTCCCACCTCTGTATGGGAATAGCCACAGAATGCAGCATGCTGAAGAGATGTCCCTAGCTGTAAGCAGCACCCTTCCAGCATCCACACCAATGGATCATTAAGGACAGAAACTGTTGACATTAACACCTTACACACCTACCCAGTCACCCCAGGGGAATATAGTGGCTTGCAGCCTGGGACTGTAGAAGTGACACAATGCACTGGTCTGCTACAGATGGCCTGCATCACTACCAAATGCCCTACAGTGCTCTGTCAAAGGCCTGTGTCTTACCCGTACTGCCAATGTATGTTACTTATTAGATAACATTTGCATAATGTTCGGAAGAGGATAGAATAACAGAGGGGGGTAGAAACATGGATGCCACGGAGTGTGTGAACTCTGAAACTCAGATGTGTGCACATACTATCCCTGCCTGCAAACACAGGTATGGGTGGCCACAAACCTGCTTTTAAACCACAATGTGAAGGGGGTAATGACCAGAAATATGAGCCCTGCCTCTGGGCAACCTGTGTAAATCTGTACAGCTATGAGTTATGGCCACAACATTATACGGCCATACTGTCAAGTCAATGGATGTTCAAGCATGGGATCCTCAGCCACCACAGTACCAAGTTGCTGAACCATTTACACAGACCCATCAACAAGTGTCTGCAGCTGCCCTCCAGAATGGCATGATTGTGCAAGAATATGTAGGCTGATGACCACAATACTGGACATAGCTTCATTCATCTTGTGTTCCCCAGGAAATTACTGCAAGCAAATATGTATACCTGTCAGTAGCTGATGATATAAAACATCACAGTGTAAAACAGTACATATGTCTGAATATCTTTGCTAACACCAAAACCATGTAGCTGAAGTGGCACAAACACAATTAGTTACAGTATCCCACTATCCTTTCCCCATTGTAGCGCCATATTGTCAACCGATCTACAGATATCCTGCAGAAACAGTTTGCTAGCTGTAGGTGTAGAACTCAAATGCCTGCACTGGAGTACAACCTACCTGGAATGGATTCACACATGCAATACAGAAGGTCATACTGGGCATGCTCCCACACTTAGAGAAACAAAGCCCATGTCTGACAACAAATAACTGAAAGGTCATACTGGGCATGCTTCCACACTTAGAGAAATGAAGCCGATGTCTGACAACAAAATACTGAAAGGTCATATTGAGCATGCTCCCACAATGAAGCCCAGGTCTGACAACAACAGTGGATTATACATATCTGTCAGTCGCAGATGTCTGTGCACACACTCCACATTGCACACCAGTCATGCTTTGCACCCACATCGGATAGGAATACACACATATATCCAAGGACAACACACTATAATAGGCAAACATACACATACATAGATGTGTGGAAGAGAGTGACAGAGAGTGACAAAGAGCTTCCTATCATGAAGGCTGTCCCACCCAGCACACATCCAATTGGCCAATACCACATGATGTGCAAATGTCTATTACTGTAGACATTTGCTTCTGGTATTACACAGCACTATAGTGTCTGTGGTGCTTGTGATAACTGTGTAACATGACTGTACAAGTCATTATTCATCTAGCAATTGTATACACGTTCCTGTTAAATGTAAACCTGTGTGTGACTAAGTATTGTGTGTGTGCTTCCAGATAAATGGTTTATGGCCCATTCACACACATTGCATTCTCCATTGCCCTACTTTGGCAAGTCTGCTGATGTCATTCACCTTGAAATGCACCTTTGGGGAAGGAGTAGCTCTATAAACTGTGTGGCACATGCTATAGCTGTGTAATGCTATAGTGTGATATATTAGTTAGGTAGGAGTTCTAATCCCAGACATGGCAACTGTGAGACTGAGTGTGTGTGTGTGTGTGTGTGTGTGTGTGTGTGTGTGTGTGTGTGTGTGTGTGTGTATGTGTGTGTGTGTAGGGATCAATGCTTTTGAGGCCATTCACAGTCACTACACTTTCCATTGCCCTACTTTGGCAAGCCTGCTGATATCATTCACCTTGAAATACACCTTTGGGAAAGAAGTAGACCTGTAAGCTTTGGGATGCGTGCTATAACTGCTTAACGCTATAGTGTGATGTACTTGTTAGGTAGGAGTTCTAATCCTAGACATGACAACTGTGAAACATTTTGTGTGTGTGTGTGTGTGTGTGTGTGTGTGTGTGTGTGTGTGTGTGTGTGTGTGTGTGTGTGTGTGTGTGTGTGTGTCCATTTGTCTGTGTAGGAATCAATGCTTTTGAGGCCATTCACAGTCACTACACTTTCCATTGCCCTACTTTGGCAAGCCTGCTGATGTCATTCACCTTTTTAATACACCTTTGAGGAAAAAGTAGCCCTGTAAGCTGTGTGGCACATGCTATAACTGGGTACTACTATAGTGTGATATTCTAGTTAAGAAGAAGTTCTAATCCCAAACATGGTAACTTTGAAACTCTGTTTGTTTGTCTGTGTAGGGATCAATGCTTTTGAGGCCATTCACAGTCACTACACTTTCCATTGCCCTACTTTGGCAACCCTGCTGATGTCATTCACCTTGAAATACACCTTTGGGGAAAGACTAAGACCTGTAAGCTCCCTGGCGCATGTGATAAATGCAGTAACTGTAGTAGCAATACATAGCTAGGTAGGGATTTGAGTCTTAGCACTGTCGTGTGTGTGTGTGTGTGTGTGTGTGTGTGTCATCAGTATCCTGTGTGGAGGTAACTGTGATTGTTTAATAACAGGACTCGTTGTGGGGTGGGTTTTGCAAATTTCTTATATTGAAGACCTATTATATGTCACAATGTCTACCTTACACATACAGCAGATGTCAAACAGCAGAGAGGCTGGTGTAGATAATCCATACCCCTACATGTGACATTATGGATTGGGGAACAATATAGGCAACCCTTGTATTACCCAGAGAACACTCTCCACCCATGTCTCATACACAAACACACTTAGCTAGACCACAACCACTATGTTGACAATTCCCTACATTTTGCCCACAAATAGTAATCATGTTGTGATTGCAGTGGACTACAGAGGACATGGCACACTGTTCCATCCCTACAATAGGCAATTAATTGCTTACAGTGGTCCTTTGCTATGTTCCCCACTGGATGCCTGCAACAACTGTAGAGTCAGCAAATGTAACCCACAAAAGAAATACCATGCCTTATACACATGCCCTGTATGGACAAATGCCACTAACACCATTGAGTACTTGTATCATGCTGTCAATGTAGGTACAGGCTCAGTATCAGTTCCATAGCCAGTTCTCACCACATGAAGTCAGGAATGCCACATCAGATGATAACAATCTGTCCGCCCAACATGCTCCAGACACCCCAGGTACACTTCCACATGTCACAGAACATGCATGTGGGATGTGCACATCCCAGACACTGTCCATGTTATTGAATATAGAACCCATACATGGCAAGCATGGCACAGCACTGCACACCCACAATAGTAACCTAAATGAGTGGATGGTGAATACAATACCCACCTGTGTGTGCCAATCCAGGAACTACACCCCTGAGCCACACTGCAGACCATTGTCATGTGGCCTGATGCCAAGGTATACCCTTTGCCTAGCCTTGTACAGCCTCCTGGCAGAGTCATCCACTACTCACCTGTGAAGCATTGAACCCATGCAAGTCAGTACTGGCAAATCTATATCTGTGTGTGTGGAGATTAATGAACTGGAAGCCATTCACACTCACTGCACCTCACATTGCCCTAC